>NC_134484.1:349898706-350046206 GCF_040206685.1 Ascaphus truei
AGGGATCATGGGGCTGGAAGCTGTGAGTAGCAGAGTGGGGGCGGAGGGTTCATGGGGCTGGAAGCTGTGAGTAGCAGAGGGTTCATGGGGCTGGAAGCTGTGAGTAGCATTGGGGGGGAGGGTTCATGGGGCTGGAAGCTGTGAGTAGCAGAGGGGGACGGCCGCACTGCTGAAATCTTCTGTGCGTCGCATGGGGACCAGCACTTCAAGCAACCTGAGACAACAGAGTCACAAGGGGGAGAGCGGGCGGGGGGCCATGGTTCAAGCAGCCGGCTACCGCACTTTTTGGTAAAACGCTGAAAGCTGCACGCCCTCCGTCAGGAGCGCCGCCAAGCAGGTTTTTTTTTTTTTTTTTTAGTACATCGATTCTAAAACGCATCCCTATTTCAGAGATGTGAAATTGGGAAAAAAAGTGCGTCTTAGAATCGAGGAAATACGGTATTGTGACAGAAACCAGGGGATGGTAATAAATTCCATATATAGGGCTCCCAGGATACTGAACAGTTTCTATCCTGTTTGGCCTGGGAGTGCAGCCTCATAATACATGCACTCCATCCCACAGTTTGGCAAGTGCTGGAACTGAGGGATGAGGGATCCAGACCAGAGTTTGTCTGCTGCCTGATTTCTGTCACCTGTCATGCTACACTGGCGACACACTTTATTCGAGCTCGGCTAGTCCCACGAATTCGGGTATACCCGGGTGTATTGAGGTTTGTGACTGTTTTCTGCCCGAGTGCATTGAGGTATTTTCCAGGCAGGGATTGAAGCATTTTATTCCCGCTGGCTGCAATACTGCACAGTATATATATATATATATATACTGCATTACAATTCATGAATTTATGCCATCTGGTAGACACGCGAAGCATTGCAGCCTATTAAATCCTAATCATTATCATTTAACAGATCAGCCGCCCGTCAGCCAGGCATGAACCCAGGCTGGGAAGGCAAACGCAACGGGGCTTGTCAGAGGTGAGGAGCGGCGCATTCCAGGTATCTGCCAGGTACATACTGGGTATTTGCTCGAATAAAGTGTGTCGGTGCAGTAACTAGAAATCAGGTATTTAAGACTGATTTCCTGTTTCCTCGCCCCTCTCCCCAAGAGCCTGGAGACAGGAAGGCTGCTGGAAGCAGAGAGGGGAAAAGCCTCTCCCCAAACAGGTTAAATGATTCTGTTCCTTTTTGTCTAAAACTGAAAAAGACCTTGTTTTGTTGTTGGAAGTGGAAAAGCCACTTCCACCCTGAGTTAGGGAAAATCTAAGTTAAGTTATCGCTCAGGTGAGCAGCTTTTTGTTTTGATGTGTTTCTGTTGTATGCACTTTGGCAGTCTCAGTGCCTGGGACTGAATAAACCAGGCATAGTCTGTTTAAAGGAACAGCACGTGACGCCTCATCATTTAACCTACCCTAAAAGACTGTGTTCTAACAGTCCCGGACAAACGGTGGAGCCCCGGAGTAAGCTGTTTGTCACAATATATATATATATATATAATATATATATAAATATATATATAAAAATATTCATATATATATATATACATACATATATATATACACATATATATACATACATATATGAACACACAATATATAGTTAATAATATATATATTTAATTATATATATATTTTTAATATACATATATATCTATGTATATATCAAGAGAGACTAACAGAGACAGTCAAAGTGAGAGACAAACAGAGAGAGAAAGACAGAGACAAACAGAGAGAAACAGAGAAATTTAAAAACAGACAAACATGTGTGTGTGTGGGTAATTATAGGTTAGTGTAAGCAGAAATCAGTTCATTCTACCACTGTAGAAGATTTCACACACATTGTTATTTTAATTAAAATCGTCAACTTGTTTTGCACATGTTGATTGACTAAGCCGAAATAAAAGTTTCGTTTACTGTGAAAAGAATATCTTAGACAAAGAATGTCTGGCAATTATTGTAACACATTTCTAGTGGGAGAAAACCTAGGCGTATAACAGTGAGGTTATATTATAACCTTGGAACAAACCACGAAGATAACATGTAACTATTCACACATTCAGCAGACATCCGTATGCGCTCAACTTAGACACTGTACAGTTCAACAGAGAAGAAATGGCAGAAGCTTCCACATTGCACAGCCATCCACGTAAATCATACAAATTTATGATTTCTGAAACAATCGAATCAACGGATGAGAAGAGGGCAACCGTGGGCCTAATCTATGACTTGATCCAAAAGAAATATCCATACTACCAAGAACCAGCCAGACAATCAAATTTTAAAACTTCTGTACGATTCACTTTATCAGCAAATGAATGTTTTGAGCGTGTCCATGATCGGCTAGATCAACGATATGGATGTTGGCATGTTGCGCCATCATTTAAAATGACCATGGAACATCAAACATATCTTCTGTTAAATAGCATATTTTTGCCTAATACCAGTTACAATGAAGCCGCACCGACTGTCGCGTGTGCTGCTATACCTGCAACCTCCATTCATCAAGACCAGATGCAAGATGGACATAACTACTATGATATGTATCCAAACTTATATGGGCAATACCAATGTGGATGGGAAAACAACCAAGAACTGTACGTACCTCCGGACGTCTTGTTTGAAGAAGCCACTGCAGATCCATATGACCGCCTCATGGAGATGTGTGTGATTCAGGATTCAACGGTTGCCTCAACCATGGATGATACTGTTGTGCCTTCCTGGAGCGAGCAGTTGCAGCCAAATCAGTTTTGACTTCTACAAGAATGATAAATACAAATTTCGTTATGCCTTTACTCACATTATATATGTCTACATTTTTAATAGACAGCATTTGTTAGACAAATGTGTGGATACAGCGTAACATTGCAGACAGGCTTACATGTAGCGTGCACAAAGATATTATTTCCTATAACAGTATACTACATGACGAAACATTACTACACATTGTTGACGGACTCACAAAACCAAGATTATTATCACTTTTAAAGTATCATTTCAACATGTTACACTAACTGTAACACACACACACACCTCATTGCTTAGCATGCAACATAGAAAAACAAAGTGTCGCCCACATATGACGTGGGACCGTTATCATGTCCCAAGGCGTCCTTAAAAAGGTTTACGGATACAAGCCTCGCCCCCAACCGACGTGCGCACGTGAAACCATATTGGCTGTGCCTGTAGCTTATTGTTACGGTCAGTGCAGTGTGTCATGCGCGCGCGTCGGTGGGGCGGTGCGTGCACAGCGCTGGAGGCTAATGTTAATTCAGTGGGAGGAGTGTTTGCGTGCATTTCACGGTGCCTTAAAATGACGTCACACGTCTTTTGTTCGCTCATTGGCTGATCGTCCGTTGTTTCCATGGACACACGTCCGTTTACAAAGTTTACATATGTACGTGTGTAGAAGTTATGTTGTTTCGCTTCCATATCATAACTTCCAGCCATGATATGCTTACTGCTAGCAGCACCATGGAGTGACATGTATTGAACGCACAGCGTACACATCGTTTAGCGCATGCGCTAAGACTTAGTCCACACAATCGTGAAGTGCGCGCGCAACAGACGTTGTGCGCGCACATTATTATGTATACAGGCACCGGAAATATCATATCTGTAGTAATGCCAGCAACGCCATTAGAAAAATGACCGTTCAGTATCTGTGGTTTTATCCTTGCACTTTCAACATATACGTTACTTATGCATGAATATCCACAATCATATATAGATGTGTTACGCGTTGTCATGCAGAGACATATATAAATGTGTCATCTTTGACCATCATGTGTTTGCTGTATTTCACAGATGTCGCGGATGAATACATGGGAATAATGTATGATTTAAGATGAGCCAATCGTTATATTAGATGATTGTGACGACGAGAGAATAACTATTATAATACATATGTAACAATGCTTTCAATGCTTGGTTAACAAATGATTGATTAACAATGAATACATAATGTGATCCTGTTATGCCAATATTTACTATGCACTTATTTAACATAATGATGTTGCTAAGCACTGAAGTTAGAACTTCTATTGTTTTTTGGTTATTTTCTACTAACATTATATGTATTGCTCTGTGATATATGCAACCAACATTATCACTCAGCAAACACATTTTTCTACTATATTGTATAATCTGACGTGTGACTTGTTAAAGAATGTAAATGCTACATAACAACTCGTAGACATTCTATCTGAACGTACACAATAACAATAGGGAGGTGATAGAAACTGTTTAGACGTGTGAATATTTATTTTTTACCTAAGTTGTAGTGCTAACCTAACATGCATGAGCTATTGAATGTTAGTTAAAGATCATGAAAAGATTAACATTTGTGTGTAAATGTTATTCTCGCGACAAACTATAGTTTAGTGTTTTTATTAAACGTTCAACACATACATAGTGAAGTGAGTCCGATGATAAAATCAACATTAGTATTTTTGTTTATATTATTTTACGTAGAAAATCATGCATCCCACAAAAACTGCAACACACACAAACACTGTTGCTGAAATGTGTGCGTATGCAAATGTCGACTTCATTTACGTTCATATGTTGACATTAGTTGTAAAGGATCATGATCATTATGAATAACTAACGTGATTGAAATAAAAATTATATTAACAACATTGTCATTCTGTACAATGAATTAGGAAAAGTTGAGAATACAAAGAACTACTTTGGAATGGTGTAAACATTTTGACACATGTTACATGTACGTCAAATGAACACACATGTTTGACTTATACATACACATGTGACAATGTAGTAATCAACATGAAGATGCAGTGATACAACAACTAATCACATACATTGCAATGTAAATGATGTTGAAAACATTGGTGTGTTCAGGCAAACATGCATTGAGTGTTAAGATCACTCATGTGCATCAGTGGATGTTCTCCTCCCATAATCAATATTTGAGCAGGGTTTATCCCCTTCTCTCCCCCCACCCCTATATTACATGAATGGAAATTTAAACGTTTGCTACATTACATGTTATGTAATGTCCCTAATTATTTCAAAATACACTGCACATTAACCACCAAGTGTAGCTAAACGCACGTACACTATTCAGAAACGACATGTTTCAATAGTCACATCGTTTTCAATACGTTCTGTTTAGACATCCTGTAACTATAACTGTATCGAGGTTTGCACATCTTATGTCATATCTGAATTGAAATACATACCATGAGCAGTCATTGAAGTGATATACCTTGAAAAAGAAAACATGAATGAATATAAATCATTGTCATGACATGTTCATTAAGGTAAGCAACACACAAAATTGACTATTTTGTGTTAGATATGAAACACCATGTAGAATACGTAAAATATGATATGAAATACACACTGGTGTACACATCATTGTGACTCACATGTCACACTGCAAAAATTACATTGTATGTAACCATACTGCACTAGCTAATGACTATGGACATAGTAGGTTTATTGTGTCAGCATAACCAAAAAGAGCATGTACATAAATTATACTTTTTGTACACATTATTTCTTCACGTACACACAACAACTTTTATTGGTAAGAAGTATAATACAACCTGTTGATGAATGACATACCGGTGCCACATGCATTTGTCCACACAGCAGAGAAGAGAAAGGTGTGCGAACCATATTCATCTGTTTCCTAAGTGACAAATGTATTTATCATAACAAAGAATGAATACATCTATGTAGTACTATGAACATATATGTATTTGCTTACATGAAAAATAGGTGTTTTTGACATTCAGACGTGTCTCAACACCACTAGCTGTTTGCTCAGTGTCAGCTGGTAAATTGACGGGCACTAGCTGTTTGCTCAGTGTCAGCTGGTAAATTGACGGGATGCTCCTCCTCCAAACCCTGACGTATGTCTGTTTGAACATTATTTCGGAGTGCCACATTGTGCAAAATGCAACATGCAATTATAATATCTGACACTTTAGCAGGCTTATATTGAAGTGCCCCACCAGTTCTATCGAGACACCTAAATCTTGTTTTGAGAAGCCCAAATGTCCTCTCTATGATGGATCGCGTAGATATATGGGCAACATTGTACCTCTCCTCTGCTTCACTTTGAGGGGTTGGCACCGGGGTCAACAGCCACGGCCTAATTCCGTATCCTGAGTCACCTATAATCCATGGTGCACACATATGAAACAATTAGTGCTAACATTATAACATACAACAATTCCTAGAGAAACAAGAGTTGTTTGTTAACACATCATAATATGTACTCACCCACCAGCCAACCAGGTCCAAAATAGCCTTCTTCGAAAGCATGGAAGACTGATGAGTTTCTCAGGATAGAGGAATCGTGACTGGAACCAGGGAATTTGGCTACCACATGCATAATCTTCATCGTGGCATCGCATACCACCTGTACATTCAGGGAATGGTAGTGCTTACGGTTGCGGTAAGCATGCTCACTCTGACTAGGCGGGATCATAGCAACATGGGTGCAATCGATTGCACCCATCACACATGGTATCCCGGCTATGGTATAAAAGCCATTCCTGATTTCCAGCCACTCTGTATGCTCTGTAGGAAAATGAATATAATTCCTAGCGCATCTATTTAGTGCACATAGAAACTGGGTAAAGGCCCGCGAGAATATAGATTGTGAGACCCCGCCCACTATGCCCACAGTTGTCTGGAATGAGGCGGAAGCAAGATAATGTAATGAGCACAGCATTTTAACAAGCCCAGGGACTGCACGACCTCTGGCTGTCACAAAATCTAAATCTCCTCATATCTCTTCATAAAGAGTTAAGATTGCTGCTGAACTCAAACGATAGCGACTTACAATCTCCTCCTCACTCATCCCATCTAACAGGGTTCTCTCCCTGTACAAACGAGGACGAGGCACAACTTCTCTCCTCTCTCTTCTCCTCTCATCTCCTTGCCCTCTCCCTTGAGCTCTCCCTCTTCTGTCCGTGTGCCTGTCCCTGCCACTGTCCCTGCCACTGTCCCTGCCTCTGTCCCTGTCCCTTCCTTGGCCTGTGACATCCTCTCCATCAGCAAGCCTCTCGTGCAATAGAATGTTCCTCCATCTCATAAACATTCGCATCATTTTCAGGTCTGTAGCTGTCAATGAGCAGGTAATTGCCCTCCTTTAAATACCTATGTGATGATGTCAGGTGACTTGCTAAAGTGCAAGGTGTTACATTAACATATCCAAGTAGTTGACTCCCAACGTGTATCCATTTGCTATTAAAAGTATTATTTATGTGTGTTCACCAGGCAATCATGATATTTGAGAATGATGTCACGTTAAGCTTTGTACAAGCATTTATTGGGAAGTATTTCTTGAATATGTAATGCATGTACCACTTCTGAACGCAACACTCAGTCATCTAATTAGCGTACAACCATGACATTGACGTTGAAAAACAACGTTGCAACATGTCTAATTTGGCATGTTATTGTCACATGTTCATAGGAAGTAATTATAGTGCATATGCATAATTTAATGGCATCAGGATAGTTGCTATTCATTCAGTTTCAAACGTGTAAAAATGATTAACTATTCTAGGGGCCTCATGCAGAGAGCAGCGAATTTTAAAAATGGCGAATTTCATAAAAAGGAGCTTTTTTGGAGAGTTTTAATCTCCATATGCAGAAAAGTGCGAATTCTGCTGTTTAACATGGATGCGTCTGGCGAGTTTAAATTGGCGAGATGCGCGCTTCGGAAACATGTAAAAACAAATTCGCGCCTTTTTTTTTCCCTTTGCAATGGCCGCGAGCGCCAGTTTTTTTTGGCGAGGCAAAACGGAGACAATCGCGCCATTTTATTGGCGCGAACAGCCGCTAGATGCCGTTCGCGCCTCTCTGCATACGGATATATTTTAAACTGGCGAGATTGCGGTTCTCGCCAGCCGCGAGGCGAGTTTTACAAATAGAAATGAAAAATTGGCGCGATTTTCGGAAATCTCCATTTTCTGCTGTTTTCTGCGCGATTATCTCCAAAAAATGGCGAATTTCGAAAATTCGCTGCTCTCTGCATAGGCCCCTAGATGTGTGTATAAGTTAGCATGAAGTAATTGTAATGCATCGTGTACAATGTAAACATGCAATGTGATTGAGTGTCCAATTGCGGACGTCATCAAAAGAGGGAGGTCACAAAGTACATGTAAACATGAAAACAAACAGCTACATTTACGTTTGATCATGCGTTACACATTCAAAGCATTCTCTAATGTATACCAACATTAGTATACGCTGGATGTGTAAGATGTGTGAAATGTGTTACATCATATAATAAATTGAAGCACACTTAAGTAACATGTTGGATATGATGTGAGCTGCTCCTTTAAGAATTGAGTATAGGATTTTCCCTTGACACATCACAACATGAACACTAATGTGACACGCAAATCGTCATAACATATAAAAGTACAATGTTATGCAAATAATACACGTAAGGGGTGACACGATGAAGTGAATGACATCGACACTGTAATGCCAAGCACATTTGTATTATGAGAAATAGAACGTAAACACTACTATAATGTTATAAGTCCCCGCTCTATTGACTTCATTGATGTAGAGATAAGGTTTTTTTTCTAAGTGCCGTTCCGCCAACCTTACCGATCGTTCTCCCCTCCAACTTGCCAACTTTAGTTGGCGGGACCAATTGCCGATAAAATCTCCATTTCTGAGTGCCGATCAGCACCGAAAAGCTGATCGGGGCTACTTGAATACAGCCGATTTCAAAAAGTGCCGAAAAGTCCCGATAAGTGGCTTATCGGCAGCCGCATGCCGATAATTTTTTTTCCGAAACAAAAACTGCCGATTTTGAGCACTTATCGGCGCATACTTGAATCTCAAAAACAATTTTGGCGGGAAAATGCGCTTACTGCATGAGGCCCATAGTGATGTGTTGCTGCATTCTGCACAATATTGCACTGTGTCACAATCTTCCAGGCAACATACAGGAGGGTCTCGAGGAGGACCCTCCTGTCCATGCTGCAGGGGATAATGAGCAGACAGCCAGTGGTATGGAGACACGGCGGAATGTCATTGCAACCTATTTCTCAGGTAAGCTGCAATTAATGTTTTCATATAACTGTATACTGCCCTTCATGTTCATTTAACTTCAATGTAATAATATTTTTTCATCATAGTACAGTGCAGCCTATACACATCTTTGGTATATAACCTCTGCTGTGTGTAAGTGCCCATCTGCCTATGGTATGTCAAGCTCAAACACCTTTGTTATAACCATGCCAATAAATATGAATCATGTGTGCATGAGGGGGTCAATGTTGTGCATGTACAAAAAGGATATTCATTTAGTTTTGTTGTGTATGCGTGAAATGTATCTGATATAGATGATAGCTGCATAATATTTCACACTTCATATGTGACGTCTGCTTACACAAGTCAGGTATATAAAATTATTGTACCGTATATGTATTTTAATAACCTTTATTTATTCTCCCTATTTCCATTTTATATATATATATATATTTATGCAGTGCTTGACAAATCACCCAAAAACCTACTCGCCGAACCAGAAAATCTACTCGCCACCTAGCCCTGCCCCTAGTCCTGCCCCAGCCCCACCCCTAGTCCCACCCCTATTCCCATCCTTAGTCAGCCCCAGCCCCAAAAAATAAATAAATTGAATAAATTCCTAGTAAGAACAACATTTGTTTTTGACATAAGTGTATTTATTATATTAAATTATACTACAATTAGTCCTTGTTACATAGGTGTGTGTGTGTGTATATAAATGTTAGATCCGGAAACAAAAGCCAGATATGAATGACTAATTTCCTGAACCCCTTAACCAGTGTCTGGATGCCCCCGGTTCACAATTTCTAAAGCAGCAATCCCGCCTGGGATCTTACCTGATCCACAGTCCCTCAATGTCTAGGTACCCGCATTCCCGCAATGTTATATGTTGGAGGGGAGGTGTTCCCTACCTGTCTTCTGGGTTAGGGGGGATTCCAATGTCTCCCGTGTGAAGCTTGAGTCAGATCTGGAAGAAAGCAGTATAGGTTATTTCGGTGTAGGTATAGGTCAGTTTAGATATATAGGGTAAATAAGATATCCAGATCCAGAGAGTGAGACAGACAGAGTGTGAGAGAGAGACAGACAGAGAGAGTGAGAGAGAGAGAAAGAGAGACAGAGCGTTTGTGAGAGAGACAGACAGAGTGTGTGAGAGACAGACAGAGTGTGAGAGACAGACAGAGTGTGTGAGAGAGACAAACAGAGTGTGTGAGAGAGACAGACAGATTGTGTGAGAGAGGCAGACAGAGTGTGAGAGGGAGACAGACAAAGAGTGTGTGAGAGAGACCGACAGAGTGTGTGAGAGAGAGAGACAGAATGTGAGAGAGAGAGACAGAGTGTGAGAGAGACAGGGTGACAGAGTGAGAGAGACAGAGAGTGACAGAGAGAGAGAGGGTGATAAAGACATCGAGGCTGAGAGACAGAGAGGCTGAGAGACAGAGAGGCTGAGAGATAGAGAGGCTGAGAGACAGAGGCTGAGTGACATAGTGGGATAGTGGGAGAGTGACAGAGTGCGAGAGAGCAGTTGACTGACTGACGGGGGGTGACTGACAGGGTGGGGTGACTGACTATGTGACTGGGTGGGGGGTGGGGTGACTGGGTGACTGACTGGGTGACTGGGTGGGGGGTGGGATTACTGACTGGGTGACTGACTGGGTGATTGGTTGGGGGGGGGGTGACTGACTGGGTGATTGGGTGGGGGTGGTGACTATTTGGGTGGGTACTTCTGGTGTCCTGCACACACACACACACACACACACACACACACACACACACACACACACACACACACACACACACACACACACACACACACTCTTTCTCTCCCATATACACAACACTCTCTCTACCATACACACACTCTCTCTCCCATACACAAACATGGGACAGGGGGGGAGGAGGAAGAGAGGAAAGGCCTTTGACCAAGCAGGCAGCTCCCCACCAGGAGCCAGCCAGCTGCAACCACGCACCACCACCCCGCTCCCCCCTGCCAATCTCCCGGGCAGCCAAGGGACTGCCTGGGACCAGGGGGAAAAGGGGGGGAAGGAACATCCCCCGCTACCACCTCCTGCCCCGGGCGGGCTGCCAGCCAGACACAGGGACCGGGGGCAGGAGGGATTGGGACCGGAGGCAGGAGGGGGGACACCGCATGCAAGCAAACACACACAAACACACTTACCCGTAAGAGAAGAAGGGTGGCTTGACAGCTCAGTGCCAAAAAAAATGTCTTCCTGGCAGCTCCATTCCGCGTCACGCCCAATCAGCTAGAGGGATTTTTTTTCTCCCCAAGCAGGGGATTATTTTTTCCCGAGCAGGGGAAATGTAACTGGCCACAAGCCAATTTCCAATCGCAACAGGCGAGTGGGTGACCGGGTTTGTCCGAGCACTGTATATATCTTATACTATATTAGTGAAAGCACTGTATGTTTGCCTGCCTGCCTGCATGCATGCATGCATGCCTGCCTGCTGGATGTCCGGTGTCCCTAGCGGCAATCTCATTGGTCCCTTGGCCCGCCCGCCCCGCACACCTCTCATTGGCCTCACACACTCACACCACCCCCTTGGCCCGCCCCCACACCTCTCATTGGCCTGAGGCGGAGTGACGGGCCAAATGTCCAAAAAAAATAAATCACACACACACACACACACACACACACACACACACACACACACACACACACACACACACACACACACACACACACACACACACACACACCTCTCCCCTCTCCCCTCTCCCCTCTCCAAATCACCTCTTCCCCCTCCCCAGCGGCATCACCTCTTCCCCCTCCCCAGCGGCATCACCTCTTCCCCCTCCCCAGCGGCATCACCTCTTCCCCTCCCCAGCGGCATCACCTCTTCCCCTCCCCAGCGGCATCACCTCTTCCCCCTCCCCAGCGGCATCACCTCTTCCCCCTCCCCAGCGGCATCACCTCTTCCCCCTCCCCAGCGGCATCACCTCTTCCCCCTCCCAGCGGCATCACCTCTTCCCCCTCCCCAGCGGCATCACCTCTTCCCCCTCCCCAGCGGCATCACCTCTTCCCCCTCCCCAGCGGCATCACCTCTTCCCCCTCCCCAGCGGCATCACCTCTTCCCCCTCCCCAGCGGCATCACCTCTTCCCCCTCCCCAGCGGCATCACCTCTTCCCCCTCCCCAGCGGCATCACCTCTTCCCCCTCCCCAGCGGCATCACCTCTCCCCGCTCCAAATCACCTCTCCCCGCTCCAAATCACCTCTCCCCGCTCCAAATCACCTCTCCCCGCTCCATAATCACCTCTCCCCGCTCCATAATCACCTCTCCCCGCTCCAAATCACCTCTCCCCGCTCCAAATCACCTCTCCCCGCTCCAAATCACCTCTCCCCGCTCCAAATCACCTCTCCCCCCTCCCCGCTCCAAATCACCTCGCTTCCCGCAGCTGCCACGCGGCGCGTAAGATGGCGGACCCCCTTCCTCCCTCGCGGCGCCGAGTCAGACGGTGGCGGCGCCCGGAAGTACAGGTAGGTGTCGCTCCCCACCTCCGGCGCCAAACGGAACTAAAGAAAGGGCGCATCAACTGAGGTGTGTGTGTGTGTGTGTGTGTGTGTGTGTGTGTGTCACTGTCCACTGCCCCCCCCTCCTATCCACTGCCCCCCCCTCCTGTCCACTGCCCCCCCCTCCTGTCCACTGCCCCCCCCTCCTGTCCACTGCGTCCCCCCTCCTGTCCCCCCTCCTGTCCACTGCCCCCCCCTCCTGTCCACTGCCCCCCCCCCCTCCTGTCCACTGCCCCCCCCTCCTGTCCACTGCCCCCCCTCCTGTCCACTGCCCCCCCCTCCTGTCCACTGCCCCCCCCTCCTGTCCACTGCCCCCCCCTCCTGTCCACTGCCCCCCCCCTCCTGTCCACTGCCCCCCCTCCTGTCCACTGCCCCCCCCTCCTGTCCACTGCGTCCCCCCTCCTGTCCACTGCGTCCCCCCTCCTGTCCCCCCTCCTGTCCACTGCCCCCCCCTCCTGTCCACTGCCCCCCCCCCTCCTGTCCACTGCCCCCCCCCTCCTGTCCACTGCCCCCCCCTCCTGTCCACTGCCCCCCCCTCCTGTCCACTGCCCCCCCCTCCTGTCCACTGCCCCCCCCCTCCTGTCCACTGCCCCCCCCTCCTGTCCACTGCCCCCCCCCTCCTGTCCACTGCCCCCCCCCCTCCTGTCCACTGCCCCCCCCCCTCCTGTCCACTGCCCCCCCCCCTCCTGTCCACTGCCCCCCCCCCTCCTGTCCACTGCCCCCCCCCCCTCCTGTCCACTGCCCCCCCCCCTCCTGTCCACTGCCCCCCCCCCTCCTGTCCACTGCCCCCCCCCCTCCTGTCCACTGCCCCCCCCCCCTCCTGTCCACTGCCCCCCCCCTCCTGTCCACTGCCCCCCCCCCTCCTGTCCACTGCCCCCCCCCCTCCTGTCCACTGCCCCCCCCCCTCCTGTCCACTGCCCCCCCCCCTCCTGTCCACTGCCCCCCCTCCTGTCCACTGCCCCCCCCTCCTGTCCACTGCGTCCCCCCTCCTGTCCACTGCGTCCCCCCTCCTGTCCCCCCTCCTGTCCACTGCCCCCCCCTCCTGTCCACTGCCCCCCCCTCCTGTCCACTGCCCCCTCCCTCCTGTCCACTGCCCCCCCCCTCCTGTCCACTGCCCCCCCCTCCTGTCCACTGCCCCCCCCTCCTGTCCACTGCCCCCCCCCTCCTGTCCACTGCCCCCCCCCTCCTGTCCACTGCCCCCCCCCTCCTGTCCACTGCCCCCCCCCTCCTGTCCACTGCCCCCCCCCCTCCTGTCCACTGCCCCCCCCCCTCCTGTCCACTGCCCCCCCCCCTCCTGTCCACTGCCCCCCCCCTCCTGTCCACTGCCCCCCCCCTCCTGTCCACTGCCCCCCCCCCTCCTGTCCACTGCCCCCCCCCCTCCTGTCCACTGCCCCCCCCCCCTCCTGTCCACTGCCCCCCCCCCTCCTGTCCACTGCCCCCCCCCCTCCTGTCCACTGCCCCCCCCCCCTCCTGTCCACTGCCCCCCCCCCCCTCCTGTCCACTGCCCCCCCCCCCTCCTGTCCACTGCCCCCCCCCCTCCTGTCCACTGCCCCCCCCCCTCCTGTCCACTGCCCCCCCCCTCCTGTCCACTGCCCCCCCCCTCCTGTCCACTGCCCCCCCCCTCCTGTCCACTGCCCCCCCCCTCCTGTCCACTGCCCCCCCCTCCTGTCCACTGCCCCCCCCCTCCTGTCCACTGCCCCCCCCCTCCTGTCCACTGCCCCCCCCCTCCTGTCCACTGCCCCCCCCCTCCTGTCCACTGCCCCCCCCTCCTGTCCACTGCCCCCCCCCTCCTGTCCACTGCCCCCCCCCTCCTGTCCACTGCCCCCCCCTCCTGTCCACTGCCCCCCCCCTCCTGTCCACTGCCCCCCCCCTCCTGTCCACTGCCCCCCCCTCCTGTCCACTGCCCCCCCCCTCCTGTCCACTGCCCCCCCCCCCTCCTGTCCACTGCCCCCCCCCTCCTGTCCACTGCCCCCCCCCTCCTGTCCACTGCCCCCCCCCTCCTGTCCACTGCCCCCCCCCCTCCTGTCCACTGCCCCCCCCCTCCTGTCCACTGCCCCCCCCCCTCCTGTCCACTGCCCCCCCCCCTCCTGTCCACTGCCCCCCCCTCCTGTCCACTGCCCCCCCCCTCCTGTCCACTGCCCCCCCCCCTCCTGTCCACTGCCCCCCCCCCCCTCCTGTCCACTGCAGGAAATGCAGGGGGAGGAATCCATGCCTTTGAGGCGCCCCCCCCCTCCCTTTGACGCCCCCCCCCCTCTCCCTTTGACGCCCCCCCCCTCTCCCTTTGACGCCCCCCCCCCTCTCCCTTTGACGCCCCCCCCCCTCTCCCTTTGACGCCCCCCCCCTCTCCCTTTGACGCCCCCCCCCCTCCCTTTGACGCCCCCCCCCCCCCTCCCTTTGACGCCCCCCCCCCTCCCTTTGACGCCCCCCTCCCCTCCCTTTGACGCCCCCCCCCCCTCCCTTTGACGCCCCCCCCCTCCCTTTGACGCCCCCCCCCCTCCCTTTGACGCCCCCCCCTCCCTTTGACGCCCCCCCCTCCCTTTGACGCCCCCCCCCCCCTCCCTTTGACGCCCCCCCCTCCCTTTGACGCCCCCCCCCTCCCTTTGACGCCCCCCCCCTCCCTTTGACGCCCCCCCCCCCTCCCTTTGACGCCCCCCCCCCCTCCCTTTGACGCCCCCCCCCTCCCTTTGACGCCCCCCCCTCCCTTTGACGCCCCCCCCCTCCCTTTGACGCCCCCCCCCTCCCTTTGACGCCCCCCCTCCCTTTGACGCCCCCCCCTGCCTTTGACGCCCCCCCCTGCCTTTGATGCCCTGCGCGCACACACTGACTGACTGCCGCACGCACGCACACACTGACTGACGCGCACACAAAGCCTGACTGACGCACGCACACACTGACTGAGGCACACACTGACTGTGTGTGCGTCAGTCAGTCTGTGTGTGTTTGTGTTTCTGCCTCAGACTCACTGACGCGCGAGCAAACACACAGTGACTGACGCACACACGCTACATGAAGCTGTAAAGGAGGGAGGGAGGGAGGGAGGGGGGGGGACTGGATTGATGTGAATGGGGGACAAACAGAGAGAGGGGGGAGGAGAGAGAGGAACGGGAACATTACATCCCGGGCAACGCCGGGTCTCTCAGCTAGTGTATATATAAATTTAATGTTCTTCATGCAAGATCTATAACCTCAGCTGATATGACATGGATCTAATTGCATTCTCTTTACAGGTATGTTTCTGATCTGCAACACCTGTTTTAAAAGAAATAACCCACCCAGCCTTTATTATTGATCTTTAGTATGTTTGAATATCAAAAGCTGTTTTTTTTTTAAATCTTTTAACTGTGTGCTGCTAATTTACCAACTTGTAACAGGCTGATTTATTGGGGAGTGAAAGTCTGTCAAGCGCTTCTGTGTGAGGCAGGTCTGAGAATGTCAGACACTGGGGTAGGCATAAGGGAGCTGACTTAGGTCACTGATTCCACCGGTGCAGGGGGAAAGAATAACCTCACCTGCTCCTCCGGTTGTAGGACCGCTCTCCTTGTCTCCTCCTGCGTGCCGCCGCCGAGATACAAGTCAGGGAAAGGTTGGAAGTGCGGCGCAACTGCGCATGTCTGAAAGAAGCTCCCGGATATTTGGTTCCAAAAAACTTTATTGACACACACCAGGGCTACACCAGCATCTCCCCCTCAACGCGTTTCACCCTTACGCAGAGGGCCAAGACGAAGCTTATTTTGGGGAGTTTATTGTGGGGCAGTGTATTGTTTGTATTGTGGGTACTGGGGGTGGGGGGAGGGGGTTTTGGCCCCAAGGGTATGTGGGTAGGCCTCCCTTGTGGGTAGTGGGTGAGGGTGGTTAGGCCTCACGGGGTGGGGGGTTAGTGTGGGAGGGTATGTAGGCCTCAAGAGTGGTGGGTGAGGGTGGGTAAACCCCTTAATGACTGTAGCGGTTAATAACCACTATGGTGATTAAGGGGTTAGGGGACATTACATTGGCTGTTTTTATTCTTGTGTATATTTTGCAGCATCGGAGGGACATGGGCAGGATGAAGATGAGGATGATGACGGCCTTCATCGTGGGTGCCTGTAAAAGGTAAGTGTAATATGTATTGACTGTATTTATTGTAATTTATAAGTATTCAAAATGGGCAAATGCATTATTATCCATATGTGGATAATAGTTTTTTTGCCCATTACAATACTGTATGTGTTAGGGGGCGGGGGGATGTGTGTTGTATATTGCTATGTTTATTGGGGGCAATTGTCCCCAATAAACATGCTATTGTGCCTTAACCCCTTCATTGCCTTAGCGGATAGCCGCTATGGTAATGAAGCTGCTTTAATGTATTTTTATTAATAGTGTGCGGGAGCAGGGGTTCCCCTGAGCTGAACCGCATTGATTTCATCCTTAGGGACCCCCTGCTTCCCGAGTTACAGGCCCCGGTTTGGGGCATCGGTGCCAGTGTCGCTGCCATCTTTATAGAGCCCATGTCGCGTCTTGGACACTATAAAGATTGCGGCGACACTGGCACCCGATGCCCCATACTGGGGCCTGTAACTCGGGAAGCAGGGGGTCTCTGAGGCAGAAATCAATGCTGTTCAGCTCAGGGGACCCCCTGCTCCCACACACTATTATTAAAATGTACATTAATGCAGCTTCATTACCATAGCGGATAGCCGTTATGATAATGAATTATTGTTTATTGTTATGGGTGTTTTAATACTAGTGTAGATGTGCAGGGGGTCTCCTGAGCTGAACCGCATTGGTTTCAGCCTCGATGACCCCCTACTTCAGGAGATACAGGCCCCTTTATGGGTGCCGGTATCCCTCTGCAGAAGTTAAATGTCCCGGTCACGTGACGCGGGAGCTTTAAAGTGCAGGGGATACCGGCACCCCATAACGGGGCCTGTATCTCCTGAAGTAGGGGGTCCTCAGACCTGAAACCAATGCGGTTCAGGCCCTGAGACCCCCTTCTCATGTACACTATTATTAAAATGTATTTATTTAGTGTACGATCGCCTGTAACAGCCTTGCATGGAGATACAGAATCTCCATGCAAATGTAACATGCGGCTTTTTTTTCTATCAGCTAGCGTACGGGAAGGTTAAGAACGCTAGCAGGGGGAAAAAAAGCAACACGTACGCTGTGGGTGTTTTGAGCTATTTTGAGCAGGTACGTTAAAAAATGGGCTCAAGGCCTTAGTGAATCGCGTCCCCGGCCTCACTTTTTAACGAATCTGCTTTTTTGGAAAATCAGAACGCAAAGCCATTGAGCTTAGTGCATAGCCCCCTATGATCCCATGCTTGTTAGCCTGCATACTTAACCCCCCACCCCTTTACAACTTATTTTACTGCAGCCTCTCCCAGCACTGACTGCACACAACTGCCCTCCCCCTCAACCCTCACCCACTCAACCCACTGCAAACCCTGAATAGACCCTAGCATTGCAATGCAGGAAAACATTTGACAAGGAAAAGACACACCCCTGCTGTTTAGTCTGCACGCACTCAGATGGCTCACAACAGCTCTATGCAGCATTACCTACCTCTGTGATAATGAACCTCAACTTTGTTCTTTCTCGTGGCCTTATGGAAATGTTACTCTCTCTATCCACTACAAACTCCTCCCTCCTGGCCCACCCCCAATATCACAATTCACCCTGGACTACTCAAAAGCCTTGCACTATCTACTGAATATTGATGGAGAACTCTGAAGAGCATGGTGCCTTATGTATAAACCCAAAGCCATCTTTCTCACAGAAACATGGCTAACCCCTAAAACTCCTGATGCAAATATTGCCATTCAGGGATACTCCATTTCTAGTAGAGATAGGTCAAAGAGAGGAGGAGGGTATTATTTTATATTGCAGACACCTTACAATTTACACTGTTAAATTGACCCCCAAGCCCATCCTCTTTTGAAATCATTGTTGGCAAAATCTGCCTCCCCTTTTCTAAGCCCATCTTGATTTCTGGCATCTACCGCCCCCCTAAAGACCCTCTACAGTCCCTGACTGATATTACCCAGTTTCTTGGCTCCATTTCCTCTCTGAATGAGAAGAGTGAGCTGCTAGTTATTGGGGATTTCAACTTCAATTGGCTCGACCCTAAAAACCACAAAATCCAGATACAACTCAAGTCACTTAACCTAACGCAACTCATTTCCCAACCTACACGGACAAACCTGAAATCACACATCCATTCCTTGCTAGACTGGATTCTCTCCGCAAATCCTAGCAAAATCCAATCCTCTGGCATCCTTCCTGACATTTTCAGTGACCATGCAATAGTGTACTGTGTAAGGAAAATCAGACCACCCCAATCAAGCCCTAAAGTTCTCCTCACTAGAATATTTAGACACTTTAACACACAACAGTTTCTCGCTGACCTTACCAACAGCCGTTGGCACAGAATCGACTTAATTCCTGACCCTGATTCTGCGCTCGACTATTTCCAGTCAGAGTTCTTAAAACTCTGTGATACCCATGCTCAACTATGCAGAATAAAAGTACAGGGGGGCCACCTTCCGTGGGTTACAACTGACCTTATAGCACTCTACCAGTTCAGAGAGGCCTTGTGAAAAAGCTACAAAGTAACTGGCACTACCAAGGATCTCAATCACTACCATCAACAACCAAGTAATATCACTAAGGAGGATATTATCCTGCCAAACCCACTGAAATTGCAAATGCATTCAATGACTACATTGTGGGGTGTGCTACTAACTTATTAACGAAATGCAACACACACCACAAACATGAATCTCATCCTGGGAGTACCCCTATCGCTCCACCCCCTCCCAACACTGCCCACAATTTTCAATTTTTCCCTGTATCCGAAGAGGAGATTACACAAGCACTCCTCAAATTAAAACTAAGCAGCCAATGTGGACCTGACTTACTGCAATCTAAGTTCCTAAGACTTGGTGCCCCAGCCATTGCCAAACAATTTGCTTCCATAGTCAACCCTATTCGGTCTGCAGGCTATATCCCTAAGACCTGGAAAACTGCCAGAGTTTTTGCAAACTACAGGCCAATCTCTCTTCTCCCAATACTATCTAAAGTCATGGAAAAATGTGTTCACTCCCAATTAAGCGATTACGATACCGACAAATTTCCATAGCCAAATCCAAACTGGATTTTGTCCCAAACACTCCCCCACAACTACTTATATTTTGCAAAGGCTTTTGATACTGTTGATCATGCTATCCTGCTTAACAAACTCCAGTGCTCTGGAATAGGGAAACATGCTTTAAACTGGTTTCATTCCTACCTATCAGGTAGATCCCAAAATGTGTCCATCTCAGGCTCTAACTGATATCTAATTTTTAGATTGACCACTGACTGGCATAGTGTTAAATCATGCTCATATTATAACGTCAGGATGTACCCACTGTTCCAATCAATTGTTGTATTGGCATTTGTTATGCGTTCAGTTGGCTATGTAATCTGTTTTATTTTGGGCCTGATTTTTGTTTAATTCACAATTTATTGTTATAGTGGTAAATCAGGCCCATATTATATGGGCATGATGTACCCACTGTACCAATTAATGGGTGGAGGGTGGTGGTAGTTGCCTGGGGAGGGTGGTTAGGCCTCCAGGGTGGGTAGTGGGATAGGGTGGGTTAACCCCTTAATTACGTTAGTAGTTATTAACTGCTAAGGTGATTAAGGGGTTAGGGGACATTAGATTGTATTTTTGATTGTATTGTTTCTGACAACGGAGGTCATGGACGGTGATGAGGATAAGGACGGCCTTCATCGTTGCAGATTGACAGGAGTGAGTGCAAGCTTTATTAACTTTATTTCTGCTTGTTAATATTTTATTTTAAATTGGCAAATGCACTATTAACCATACCTGGATAATAGTAATTTTGTCCATTACTGTACTGTATCTGTTATGGGGGAGGAGGGTATATTTATTTCCAAGTTTTTTTTTGTGCGCACAGGATTGGTACCACAGGCCAGCGGGGACTCCCGGACACCTATGGGGACCACCCGGGGACACCTGTGTGGCCCCCAGATACCTGCAGGGACCACCCGAGGGCCCCAGCCGGCTTATAGTAACATTCCTATTCTTAATTTTTTTTTTATGTCTGTTAGGGGGTATAGGGGTTTTGGGGACACAGGGGGTGGGTGGGTAGAACATATTGCAAGGTTTATTGGGGGCAGTTGCTCCCAATAAAGCTGCTATTGGGCCATAACCCCTTCATTGCCTTAGCGGATAGCGGATTGCCTGAAGCTGCTTTAATGTATTTTTTTTAATAGTGTAGAGGTTCTCCTGAGCTGAACCGCTTTGATTTCTGGCTCAGGAACCCCCTGATTCCCGAGTTACAGGCCCCCGGTATGGGGCATCGGATGCCAGTGTCGCCGCCATTTTTAAAGCGTCTACGTCACATGACGTGCGACATTTAAATAATGAAGGAGATACCATCACACCATATCTGGGGCTGTATCTCAGGAAGCAGGGGGTCCCCGAGGCTGAAATCAATGCGGTTCATCTCAGGAGACCCCCTGCTCCCGCACACTATTAATAAAAAGGTCATGTCTTGTAAGTGGCAACAGGCTTAAGACCCTTTGGCCAAAGGGTTAAACTAAATGACCCTTTTTAAAAGAGATATATTGGTATTGCACTGTGTATTTTTGTCACAATGGAAGTAGCTTTGGGCATTTTTGTGTTTTTGTTTTTTGTTGCATACATTTAGCCACGCCCACTAGCACTCCTTTTGACACTAATATGCATATATATATATATATATATATATATATTATGTGGTAATGGTTGGGGTTTCTCAGAGCTTGTTGGGAATCTGTGTATTTTATTAATAAAAATGACATTAATGTAGCTTCATTACCAAAGCGGATAGCCGCTACGGTAATTAATTATTTTTTATTGTTATGTGTGTTTTAATACCAGTGTACATGAGCAGGAGTCTCCTGAGCTGACCCGCATTGGTTTCAACGAATTATGGGGTCCCCGAGGCTGAAACCAATGCGGTTCAGCTCAGGAGGCTTCTACTCATGTACACGAGTATTAAACGAATATTTTTAATGTACGATCGCCTGTAAGAGCCATACATGGAGACTCAGCATCTCCATGCAGCTCTTACAGGCTGCTTTTTTTCCCTATCAGCTATCGCTCTGTAGATTTCACAGGTCGCGCGATAGTGCAGTTTTGTGATTGGCCTTAACAAAATGCCCTTAACTTGAGATAGAGGGGGAGAGTGTGAGAGGTGGAAAGTGTGAGAGAGTGTGGGGGGATATAGAGGGAGGCAAGTCAGTGGAGGCTAGAAATGGGGGGAGAGAGAAAGAGTGGTGAGAGCGAGAAAAGGGGGAGAGGAAGAGAAGGGGAGAATGAGTAGGGGGAATACATGGGGAGTGAGAGAGAGGAGAAAGGGAGAGAGGGAGTGTGAGAGTGAGAAATGGGAAGGGGCAGAGAGGGGGTGTGAGAAGACGTGGAACTAGAGGGGGAAGAGTGAAAGAGAGCGGGGAGTAAGTGAGAGAGTGGGGACAGAATGAAAGCGAGGTGGATGAGAGAGAGGGGTAGTAATAAAAAGAGATGGTGGAGAGGGAGTGTTAGAAGGAAGAGGGGTGAGAGAATCAGGAGGGAGTGAAAGAGAGAGATGTGGGAGTGAGAGAGAGGAAGGTGTGGGAGTGAGGGGGAAGTGAGAAAGAGAGAGGGAGGAGAGAGTTGGGGAGTAGTGAGGGGATAGAGAGAAGGGGAGAGTGAGAAAGATAGGGGTGTAAGAGAAAGAGAGGGGGGTTTGCAGGGCCACTGACAAGGGGGATCTGGGTGGAGACTCTAATTTTGGGCCCCAGATAGGTTGTCACCAGCCCTGGGCCTGAGTTTTCCAAACCTTCTCCTCCTGTGCTTTTTGTCCTGAGTCTTTCCCTTGTAGTCTGATTTTCTTGCCCTGTAGAGTTTTGGAAGAAGTTACTTGATGTACTTATGGACATCTTCTATGGTTCTGTAATTTCTGCAAACTTTTATCGTTTTAAATAAACTGTCCGGTGTTAATTGACATAGAATTTCTGAGGAAGAACATGATGCATCTACAGTAGTTCTTTAATTCGGTGAAATGCAAAGGATGGAATATTAACGAAAAAAGGATTGACAAACTTGTAGTACCATAGTACCATAGTCATCTTAATACATAGCCACTGTCTTTTACATGACTAATCCTTTTAATTTATTTTTATATGTAAGGATATAGGGAGTTGGTATTAGAAGTACTCATTAAGTGAATTCATATTTATAGTCATGATGCAGGTAATTAATGCAGTAGGCAAAACTGCAGTTTGTTTTTCCTTAATGTTAAACCCTAATAGCAACAAGCATTCAGAGAGTGGGCATAAGGTTGTCTTATCCTCATTTTAATGCTAACCTCTCAGCTGTTTTATTAATATTGTAACAGTTTAATGATTTTATGAACTAATTAATAATTTATTTTGATATGCCGTTGACTGTGCCTGCAGAGAATTTACAGACACAATAAATTACAATTTACTCCTTTGGCATCAAAGGCACAGACAGAAAACGTAACAAGCCCCAAGGTCACAAGGAGCTGGCACTGCCTTAATGAAAAAATACACCAAGAAATCATTAGTGGTTGTAATGTGTTTTTCCCTCTCTCTCTGTTCATATTTTGTGGACAAACTGTCATCACACATGTTTGAGGTATTACAACTTCAGTCTGCAGGTGGCAAAAGAAGAGGTGGAATGAAAAACAGAGCAGCAGACAGTATCCATGAATATATAACAGTGTTCGACAAACCTATACATTTGCTCGCCCCGGGCGAGTGGATTTAACCCCCGGGCGAGTAAATATTGGCCCAAGCAGCACACGTTTGGTACTAGGTGGCAAGTAGATTTTTTTGTGTGGCGAGTAGATTTTTTAGTGATTTGTCAACCACTGTATATATATATATATATATATATATATATATATATATATATATATATATATATATATATATATATATATATATATATATATATATATATATATATATATACAGTGGTTGACAAATCAGTTGACAAATGACAAAGTCAGATAAGGCAGTTGGCACTCCAATAGGTGCTGGTAAGCCACAGGTGCAAGTCCCATATAGAGAATGTAGTTATACGTTACCGTTCCAAGGATTGGTAAACAAGAGACAGCACTCAATGTTGAAAATCAAAGTGTATTAGTGAAAGCAAAAATACATCCAGAAACCCAACGTTTCGGTCCTACAGAATGGGACCTTCCCCTGAGGAAGGTCCCATTCTGTAGGACCGAAACGTTGGGTTTCTGGATGTATTTTTGCATTCACTAATACACTTTGATTTTCAACATTGAGTGCTGTCTCTTGTTTACCAATCCTTGGAACGGTAACGTATAACTATATATATATATATATATATATATATATATATATATATATATATATATATATATATATATATATATATATATATATATATATATATATATGTAGTGTTCGACAAATCCGGGCGCCCGCACGCCCATGGTGACTGGATTTAGGCCGCTGGTGACCTGTGCTGCGGCTCTATGAATTCCCCTGCTCGCGCCAGGGGAATAAATAAATAAATATTCCCCCTCACTGATTGGGCTAACGCGGGGAAGAGGGCCGGCTGGCAGCTCTGGGTAAGTCCCTTCCCGCCCCTGCACCCGATCCCCGCTTGCTGCCCGGGGCGGGAGGTAGGCTGGGTGGGTCCCCGCGGCTGCTGCCCAGGGCTGGAGGAGCAAGGTAGACGCTTCCCCTCCGTCCCACGCTCCTTTGGCACCCGCGCAGGCATGGTAATGGGAGCCAGGAAGAAGGGGAGGCTGACAGCTCTGACTTCCGTCCCCATGGCTGCAGCCTGGGTGGGAGGGAGAGGGCTGCCTGGCTGCCCGACCTCTCGCACCTTTCGCCCGGCTGCCCGACCTCACACAACACCTGCCCGACCTTTTGCCTTGCTGCCCGACCCCCCCGCCTGGCTGCCTAGCTGCTCGACCCCCCCCTGCCTAGCTGTCACACCCCCCCGCATGGCTGCCCAACACCCCGCCTGGCTGCTCGACCCCCCCCGCTTGGCTGCCCGACCCCCCCCCTGCCTGGCTGCCTGACCCCCCCCCCCCCGCCTGGCTGCCCGACCCCCAGCCAGCATGTGGAGCAGCATGTGGAGGACAAGCAAGCCCTGGATGAATAGGTAGGCCCCCTCCCTTCCAATGAATAAAGTCACCCACCCAGTGAGTGTGTCTGAGTGTGTGTCTGAGTGTGTGTCTGAGTGTGTGACTGAGTGCATGTCTGAGTGTGTGACTGAGTGTGTGACTGAGTGCATGTCTGTGAGTGTGAGTGTGAGTGTGAGTGTGAGTGTGAGTGTGAGTGTGAGTGTGTGTGTGTGTGTGTGTGTGTGTGTGTGTCTGTGAGTGTGTGTGTATGTTTCTGTGTGTATGTGTGTGTGTGTGTGTGTCTGTGAGTGTGTGTGTATGTTTCTGTGTGTATGTGTGTCTGTGAGTGTGTGAGTGTGTGTCTGTGAGTGTATGTGTGTCTGTGAGTGTGTGTGTGTCTGTGAGTGTGTGTGTGTGTGTGTGTGTGTCTGTGAGTGTCTGTGAGTGTGTTTGTGTGTGTCTGTGAGTGTGTGTGTGTGTGTGTGTACGTGAGTGTGTGTGTGTGTCTGTGTGTGTGTCTGAGTGTGTGTATGTGTGTCTGTGTGTGAGTGTGTCTGTGTGTGTCTGTGTGAGTGTGTCTGTGTGTGAGTGTGTGTGTCTGTGTGTCTGTGAGTGTGTCACCCTCTATCCCTCTCATCCTCTCCCTGTCGCCCTCTCCTTGTCACCCTCTCCCTGTCACCCTGTCCCTGTCACCCTCTTCATGTGTCACCCTCTCCCTGTGTCACCCTCTCCCTTTCCCTGTCGCCCTCACCCTTTCCCTGTCACCCTCACCCTTTCGCCCTCACCCTGTCGCCCTCACCCTCTCTCTGTCACACTCTCTCTCTCTGTCACCCTCTCTCTGTCACGCACTCTCTCTCTGTCACCCTCTCTGTCACGCACTCTCTCTCTCTGTCACCCTCTCTCTGTCACGCACTCTCTCTCTCTCTGTCACCCTCTCTCTGTCATGCTCTCTGTCGCTCTCTCTCTCTGTCACACACTCTCTCTCTCTCTCTCTGTCACCCTCTCTCTGTCATGCACTCTCTCTCTCTCTGTCACACTCTCTCTGTCACGCACTTTCTCTCTCTCTGTCACCCTCTCTCTGTCACGCACTCTCTCTGTCACCTTCTCTCTGTCATGCACTCTCTCTCTCTGTCACACTCTCTCTGTCACGCACTCTCTCTCTCTCTCTGTCACCCTCTCTCTGTCACGCACTCTCTCTCTCTCTCTCTCTCTCTCTCTCTGTCACCCTCTCTCTGTCATGCACTCTATCTCTGTCACCCTCTCTCTGTCACCCTCTCTCTATCATGCTCTGTCGCTCTCTCTCTCTCTCTCTGTTGCACTCTCTGTCACACTCTCTCTTTCTGTTGCACTCTCTCTCTCTGTCGCACTCCCTCTCTCTGTCACGCACTCTCTCTCTGTCACCCTCTCTCTGCCACGCACTCTCTCTCTCTCTCTGTCACCCTCTCTCAGTCACGCACTCTCTGTCTCTGTCACCATCTCTCTGTCATGCTCTCTGTCTCTCTCTCTCTCTCTGTCGCACTCTCTCTCTCTGTCGCACTCTCTCTCTCTGTCGCACTCTCTCTCTCTGTCGCACTCTCTCTGTTGCACTCTCTCTCTGTTACTCTCTCTGTCACACTCTCTCTGTCTTTGTCTCTCATTCTGTGTGTGTGTGTGTGTGTTCTCTCTATCTCTCTGTGTCTCTCTCTCTCTGTCTCTGTGTGTCTCTCTCTCTCTGTGTGTCTCTCTCTGTGTGTGTGTCTCTCTCTCTCTCTTTCTGTGTCTCTCTCTCTCTTTCTCTCTGTGTGTCTCTCTGTGTGTGTGTCTTTCTCTCTCTCTCTGTGTGTGTCTCTCTCTGTGTGTCTCTCTCTCTCTCTCTGTGTCTCTCTCTCTCTGTGTGCTGCTCTCGCTCTGTGTGCTACTCCCTCTCTGTGTGTGTGCCGCTCTCTCTCTGTCTCTCTCTGTCTCTCTCTCTCTCACCCACACTCTCTCTCTCTCACTGTTCCGCCGGTGCTGCCCGCAGACTAGACTCGTCCCTTATACTGAGGTGGGGACGTATATGTGCACGCACCCGCATCAGAAGGAGCGTGTCCGGAGTGTGGTGTTTTGGCGTTGCCAGGCCAGGTGTGAATAGGTGTAGCAATACTTGCCGGTACCGGTACAGAAGAGACGAAGTTGTTGCCGTTAGCCAAGGTCAGGAAGAGAGAGATCGGGGAGGTCAAGGTCCAAACTGTAGTCGAGGGGTGAGAGAAGCTGCAAGGTCAGGTGGGAGCCGGGGTCCAGAGCCAGAGAGGAACGTCCGCCAAGCCGGGTTGCAACCTGAATAACAAAGAGCAAAGAGAAAGCCAGTATAGACGTCTGTAAGCAGAGACTATGTCGAGCGATGTGAGAGAGGCAACACAGGTACTATATATTGCGGCTGACCAATAGGGAACGGAGGCAGACCTGGAGCAACATGAGGAGCCGTCCTGGATTGGTTTCTATAATATGCAGCCAGGTGGGGAGCTTTAGAGTTAAGTGGCAGCCTTTGTGAGATTTAGGGGCGTGGTTTCACTGCTAGTGCAGTGAATAAATTATCCTTGCCTCGCGCGCGCTCTGTGAGGTCGGAGAGCACGCGCCCGGAACCAGAGTAACCGCCAGAGACCTGAGAGGCCGCGGGGCAGCGCCGGCATGCCGAGAACGAGGGGGACGCCCCCGCACAGCGGGAGCAGGTCGGGTGAGGAGAGGAAGCCGTTTCACGGCAACGGGGGCAATCGGAGATGAGGAGGGGTCGTTTTGTGGGTGCCGCGATCCCCGCATCCTCAAAGTACCACCCCCCCTTTCAGTGTCGGCCTCAGGACGATCCTCCCATGGTTTGGATGGGAACTACTTATGGAAGCATTTGAGAAGTCCTGGTGCATGAATGTCTTTAAGAGGTACCCAAGACCTTTCTTTGGGTCCAAAGCCCTTCCAATGGACCAAGAATTGGACCTTACCCCTCGAGAGATGGGAATCTATTATGGTTTGGATATCTGGTTTAAGAGTGTGGTCCGGAAAGAGGGGACTGGAGATGAACGGTTTAAGAAGAGATGTGTGAAAAACATTA
This sequence comes from Ascaphus truei, assembly GCF_040206685.1. Classification (NCBI taxonomy): domain Eukaryota; kingdom Metazoa; phylum Chordata; class Amphibia; order Anura; family Ascaphidae; genus Ascaphus; species Ascaphus truei. Next base: position 349,926,464 of record NC_134484.1, read on the forward strand.
GGAATTCTCATGCTTTGAGGTAATTGAAGACGGAAGGCCAACGGGTTTACCTGCTCCATGATAGGAAATGGGCCCAGAAACCTAGGTGCCAATTTAGCGGACGGGGTTTTGAGGTGGATATTTCTTGTAGACAACCAAACCTTATCCCCTGGCTTGTAACTTGGTGCAGGTCAGCGACGCCTGTCAGCCTGGAGTTTCGAAGTCTGGGAGGACTTTAGAAGCGCCGATTGTATCCTGGACCAAGAGTCCTGTAATAGTGTGATGCGTTCATCCACGGCTGGTACTCCAGCAGAGATATTGGAAATGGGCAGACGAGCTGGATGGAATCCGTAATTAATAAAGAACAACGTCTCACGAGTGGATTAATTCCTGGAGGAATTAAAGGCATACTCAGCCCAGGGAATTAATTCCGACCAGTCGTCCTGCGAACCAGAGACGAAACACCTCAAGTACTTCTCGAGAGATTAATTAACCCTCTCAGTCTGCCCATTAGATTGAGGGTGATATCCTGAAGAAAAATAAGAAGAAATGCCCAGTCTTCTGGTGAAGGTCCTCCAGAATCTGGAAACAAATTGAGAACCTCTGTCCGAAACGATAGATGTGGGAATACCATGGATCCGGAAAATTTCTCTGGAGAAAATATCGGCTAGGGCGGGTGAGGAGGGTAAACCTTTGAGAGTAACGAAATGTGCCATCTTGGAGAAACGGTCCACCACTACTAGAATGGCGTTCATGCTATTCGACCTAGGCAATTCGACAATAAAGTCCATGGATATGTGGGACCAAGGGCGCTCCGGAATGGGTAAAGGCATAAGAAGACCATGGGGTTTTTGATGAGGTATCTTATTGCATACACATACCGGACAGGCCCGAGTGAACTCAAGGATGGTTTTTGCCATATTGGGTCACCAGAAGGTGCGACGGATGAGGTCCAGAGTTTTTTTGAATCCCGGATGTCCTACTGAACGGAAAGCGTGCCCCCAATCCAGAATCTCAGGAATTAATTTGGAGTCTACGTACAAAGTATCCTTCGGAACTTCGAGATCACTAGGAATGTGTTCTTGAGACTTGATGATCTTTTCCAGATTTTTGACAGCAGTGACCGCGAGGATCTTTTGCTTGGGAAGGATGGACTCGGTAGTTTTCTCCGGTCTCTCTTCAGAAGAATACAGTCTGGAGAGGGCATCCGCCTTGACGTTCTTGGTGCCGGGAATGTAGGACAAAATAAAATTAAACCTAGAGAAAAATAACGACCAGTGGGCTTGGCGGGAGCCCAAGCGGCGGGCGCTCTCGATATACAAAAGATTTTTATGGTCCGTGAGAATCGTGAACGGCTCTTTAGACCCCTCCAGAAGATGCTTCCATTCCTGCAGGGCCAATTTGACGGCCAAAAGTTCCCTATTGCCCATGTCATAGTTCCTTTCAGCTCGAGAAAACTTCTTAGAGAAAAACCCACAAGGGTGGAGTTTCTCCTGGGGAGAAAATCTCTGGGATAGGACTGCGCCGGCCCCGCTGTCCGAGGCATCTACCTCCAGGATAAAAGGAAAATTGGTGTCCAGGTGTTGGAGGATGGGAGCAGAGACAAACGCTTGTTTCAAAGTTTTGAAAGCCGTGACTGCCTTAGGTGACCAGACCGAAGGGTCGGCTCCTTTTTGGGTTAGTGCTGTGATCAGAGCGATGATGGTGGAAAAATTGCAAATAAATTTCCGGTAATAGTTGGAAAACCCTAGAAACTGCTGATTGGATTTGAGGGAATCGGGTTGTGGCCAGTCCACTACGGCTTTAAGTTTCTCTGGGTCCATGGCAAAACCCTTGTTGGAAATAATATACCCAAGAAAAGAGGTGGAAGACTGGTGAAAAAGACACTTCTCCATCTTGGCAAACAAGCGGTTCTCTCGGAGGCGGGAGAGTACGAACTTCGTATGGGAGATATGATCCTGTAGATTCTTAGAAACAATGAGAATGTCGTCCAGATAAACAATAACAAAAAGGTTAAGGACATCCCGAAAAATGTCATTGATAAAGTCCTGGAAGACCACCGGAGCATTGCATAGGCCGAAGGGCATCACAAGATATTCGTAGTGGCCGCTATAGGTGTTGAAGGCAGTCTTCCATTCGTCACCTTTCCGGATGCGAATGAGATTATATGCCCCGTGGAGGTCTGGCTTGGTAAACAGGTTAGAACCTTGAAGTCTGCCGAAGAGTTCAGTGACGAGTGGGAGTGGGTAACGGTTCTTCACTGTGATGTGGTTCAGTCCCATGTAATCAATACACGGTCGGAGAGTACCGTCCTTCTTGTTAACGAAGAAGAATCCAGCCCCCGCGGGCGAAGTGGAATGCCGTATGAAGCTTCGCTTCAAGTTCTCGCGAATATATTTGTCCATGGCTTCCGTCTCCGGCAGAGAAAGGGGGTAGGATTTGGATTTGGGCAAAGTGTATCCAGGTACCAAGTCAATTGGACAATGATACGATCTGTGAGGGGGTAGTAGCTCAGATTGAGTCTTGCTGAATACATCCAAACAATCAGCGTACGGGGCGGGTAAGTCTCCCTTGGGATTGGATGTATTAGCCAGCATTTGAGGCGAAGGTACAGCTGGTGGGGATGACTCCTCTGACCTTGACCTCCAGACTATGGGATCATGAGAGGTCCAATTGATATGCGGATTGTGCTGCTGCAACCCAGGTAAGCCAACGGTGACCGGTGTTCCAGAAGCATGGATAACATCCAAGGTCAGGGTCTCCTTGTGGGAAGAAGAAGAAAGAGTGAGAGGACAGATCTCCAAGGAGATGTAAACCGGGGTGAGTGGACGGTCGTCGGTCCCTACCAATCTACGGGAGATTCCTTCCTAATGAGTGGGATCTGGTTCTGTGCAGAGAAGGTCTGGTCAATGAAATTTCCTCCTGCGCCGGAATCGATAAATGCAGCTGTAGTAGGAAGTGCGGAAGGTAGAACCAGAGAGGTAGACAGGAATGGTCAACTTCTTGGGAAGTTCACTTTTGGGAAAAGGACAAGGGAAGTTGGCGCCCAGGGAGAGCCCCTTCGTACTCACTGGGCTTGGTCGTTTCCCGGACACTGTGGGCATTCACGGACCAGATGCTCGGAAGATCCGCAATAGTAGCATAACCCACCGGCTCGGCGAAATTGTCGTATCGGTGCCTGGGGATGTTGGACTCCGAGTTGCATCGGTTCTGGAGCCTCCAGAGCGGGCAGCGAGCAGAGAATCTGGGACAAGGAGCAGGGAAGGGCATAAATCGGGGATGCTGGCGCTGAGCGCGGCGTACCTGAAGGCGCTGATCCACTCGATTGGCTTGGGAGATGAGTTCCTCCAGAAGCCCTGGCCTGGGTTGTGAGGCGAGTTCGTCCTTCACAAAATCCGTTAAGCCCCGCCAGAAGACAGAGACTAAAGCCTCCTGGTCCCATCGTGTCTCAGCTGCTATGGTCCTGAACTCCAAGGCGTACTGGGCCACGGAAAGACGTCCCTGAGAAAGCTCAAGCAAAGAGTCAGAGGCAGTTTCTTGGTGTGCGAGTGTATCGAAGACCTGTCAAAAGTCTCGTCTAAAGGCCGCGTAATCGTGGGTGATTTCGGGACGTAGTTCCCCAATCGGGGAGGCCCATGCCAGCGCATTCCCTGTGAGTAGGCTGTACACATATGGTTTTGGTATAAATAAATAATTAATTCTTTATAACAATACATACTGCCTTAATGCAATCATTGGATTAGCATTAATGATGTTTCTTTCAATTCCTTTTTAATTAGACCATGTAGACTTTATCTAATCAATGCAAGTTTAATTTAATTATATTTATCAGGTGTTAATCATCTTGAATACAAAACTAACTAAAAAAAAAACTCTCTACCAGCGCTTGATCCAAGTGATAGACTAATTGGTGTGATAACAACAATTGAGTGATTACAATGTGATTACATATGCAGCCAAGGGGGCAATAAACAATGGATTGTTCAAATCCAATACCATACAGATACAAATACAAAAAATGTCCCCGGCGCAAAGTGTGGTGATGATAATTACAGTACCATACCGAAAGACAGTCCTGTTTGAAAAGTCAGTCCTGGTAGTAGAATGATTCATCAACAATGTGAGGTAGATTTTCCTCTAGACGTGTTCCCTTATGTTGTCTGCAATATCAGATAAAGAAAACACACCATTGCGCAGTATACAGACTCAATTGCCCCAACCTGAAGAGGAAAATCCCTACTTACAGGATATTTTCTTGTTCATTCGGGGGAGAGAATCTGTTCTTTGGCTCTCTTCCTCCACCTTGATCTCCACGGGCCCCTCGTGGTTCCTAAGGTGGCTCTCTTCAACTCGGTCTGCGTCGTCCCAGTAGCAGCATACACTGCAACAACCGTGGTTGGAGAAAGTTGAAAGACAGCCTAGGGTACTCCGCAAATTTATTTAACAATGTTAAAAAGCAGCGATGTTACACTCACATTTTGCGAGGGCAAACATGCCGCTCAAGAATGCCGTCCGCAGCCTGTGTCCACTCGATGGTGTGTTGTTCACGACGTCGCGTGCCAACCGATGACGTCAGCGGCGCAGCGCCCGAAGTTCTCCCCACACCATGAGATGTAACGCAGGTGACAGCTTACAACGTGCACATCTCCTGAGGAAGTGACGTAGCGTCACGAAACGCGTAGAGAGGAGGAGCCTAGTACAGTGCACGTTGTAAGCTGTCACCTGCGTTACATCTCGTGGTGTGGGGAGAACACACACACACACACACACACACACACACACACACACACACACACACACACACACACACACACACACACACACACACACACACACACACACACACACACACACACACACACACACACACACACACACGTAGAAAGGACTAATTGTAGTATAATGTAATACAATAAATAAACTTATGTCAAAAACAAATGTTGTTCTTACTAGGAATTTATTCTTTTTTTTTTAAAGCGGGCCTCAGGGCGGGGCTGGGGGCGGGATGAGGGGGCAGGGCAGGGGCGGGGCTAGGTGGCGAGTAGATTTTTTTTTTCGGCGAGTAGATTTTTGGGTGATTTGTCGACCACTGTATATATGAATATATATATATATATATATATATATATATATATATATATATATATATATATATATATATATATATATATATATATATATATATATATCATACGATACCGGTTGAAGCACGACATCAAGGGACAGCACACAGGTAAATAGATCACAAGTTCTTTGTATTGAAACAGAGACACAAAAACCGACGTTTCGGTCCCCCAGTGGGACCTTTCTCAAGGTGGTGCAATTGAATACAGTGCAGGATACATATATATAGCCCAAACCCCAGTGCTGCTAAAAAACACCAATCACAATTAATTGACCTCACCTGCCTGTGTATTCTGCACACAGCATATCAGCAGGTAAACAGTGGCCATTTTGAATATATTAACTCAATCTGCAGGTAAGCAGTGGCCATTTTGAATATATTAAGTCAATCTGCAGGTAAGCAGCGGCCATTTTGAATATATTAACTCAATCTGCAGGTAAGCAGTGGCCATTTTGAAAATATTAACTCAATCTGCAGGTAAGCAGAGATGAATAAAAAGGCTGGAAGGGAATTCAAGCATGTGTAACACGTAATGTGCTCACCTATAAAGTGAAAAAAGTGTGTGGGAATAAAACATATATATACATATGGATGATGCAGCTGGATGGAATGTAGGTCAGTCAGTAAATTGCTGAAGCACTCGGCCATTGGGCACGCAGTGTTAGGCAGTGTGTGAAACATGTTGCAATATGTCAGTCAAAAAAACACACTAAAATAATAAACTAGTAACCATCATGCAAACAATGTCACAAAAAAGATACATTTCAAGACCAATCCATTTAGCATAAGAAATGTGTTACACACTCTAAGGAAGCAGTGCAACAATGTTGATCTTAAACACATAGAGTCTGGAGTGTCTAGCACGACGTCATCGTTGGTCGTCGCGGAATCTCCATCTGCTCCTTGGTCCCGTACCGGAAGTGTGTCAAGGACCGGAAGGAGTGGCGGTGGACCATCACGGTCGTGGACCGGCAGGTAGGCCTCAAGCCCTTCTCTCTCCACAGGTTCCTCCTTCACCTGGCAGGAATAAGGGGGTGGTGGTGTCTTCTTACCACTCCGTTGTCTTGCGATGCTCGCTCAGTTCAACCCAGATATTTGGTGTTTGTTATATCTTGTCATAAGTTACCGTGACAAGCATATAATTAACTGGTGGCAGAGGTGGGATTGAACTGAACCTGTATTACAGTGTACTGCGGGACCCTGTAATATAGTGGGAACTCGAAGGGAATTGCGAGTTACTGGGACTAAAGATATTGAACACACAGTAGTGCAACAGTTAACACAAGTTGTAACACCACCTCACTGCTGCGACCATGACCATGAGCAAGGCTGAAGGCTCATCCAACATGAGGACCCGAGCTCAGCTGAAGGACTAGTGCCGTGAATATGGACTGCCCTATGAGAACCAGGAGGTCGCAGACATGGTTGAAGCAATCGGTGACTATGAAGCCCGGCTTGTAGAGCCTCAATATACGGCTCAGCTTGCCCTTATACAGCCACCCGGAGATCAGGGAAGGAACCCAGTGCCGGGGCAGCGGAATCTCAGGGAGGGAATGAGTGCACCTCCCGGGAGCAGTGCAATAGGAGGGGTACTGGTTGCTGCGGCTACCAGTCCGTTCACCCCTGAAATGTTGGCACTGATTACTGCATGGGGTGACAGAGGAACACCGGAGGAGCGGCTGCAGTTTATCACTATGGCAGTGAACAGACCCGCTTATTGCCCCCCTGTCCAAAACAACAAAGATTAACTCAAACTGGATCAGCACAGTCTCATCAAGTCCGTGGAAGCTACCGATCAGATCGACAGTTTTCTAAAGAACATTGAAACAGAGTGTTGGCGGTACAAAGTGCTTCCCCAGCATCGAGTTGCACGTTTGGACCCCTTACTGTCCGGCTTGGCTAAGCAGACGATGATGGCGCTTCCAGATGAGTATGTTGATGACTATGACCACCTGAAAGAACTGTTACTGTTTCAGTACGGTTTTACCCCTGAAGCCTATCGGGGTAAATTCCGGCAGTAAAAGAGGCAGCCCCTGGAGTCCTATGTTACCTACGTGACCCGCATGGATTTATACGGGATACGCTGGGTGGAGGGCTATGAGGCACGGACTTACCAACGCCTGCTGGATCTCATCTTTCAGGAGCAGCTCATGCAGCAGTGCCTGCCGGCGGTGAGGGCTTGGGTGTACGACAAGAAGCCCAAGACTTACCAGGAGGCGGCGAGGCTTGCAGACGACTATGTGGCCAGCCGAGCCCTGATGCCTGCCACAGCAGTAGCCAAGGCGGAGGTGGCGGCGGCACCGACCAAAATGTCTGCCAATACCCCCCAATGGACTCAGAGGCCGCCTGCGGGCAGCAGTCCACCGAAGGCGGGGGAGCTCCGGTGCTACAACTGCAACCGCCCTGGTCACATCAGACCAGATTGCCCGGAACCCCTGCGTTCCAGCAGACCCCATCAGGGGCAACGCACCCAATCTACGAAGCCGGTAGCCCGCGTGCGGGTGGCTTCCACCAAAGACTCCGGACCGGTCATGGAACCAACTCCCAGCGAGACGTCCCATGCCACACCTGTCCCGGTTTCATCGGTGCCTACAGCCAGGAGCGGAGGACATCTCAGTGCGGACCTGCAGCAGACGGACGACCGGAGCAGACATCTCACCACAGTCACAGTCGGTGACCGGCAAGCAGTCAGCTTGATGGATTCAGGAGCTGCAGTGACCCTGGTCCGATCTGATATGGTCCGGCCAGAGGAATTACTCCCAGGCCCTGGGATACAGATCACTGTGGCCGACGGAGAGCCACGTTTCCTGTAAGTGGCCAGAATCTTTTTGGATTGGGGGAGGGCCAGAGTGTGCGGGAGGTGAGGGTTTTACCTGGTTTGGATGCTGAAGTTCTTCTTGGCAATGATCTGGGTCTGATGACCTGCACTTACGACCGAGTGCCCAAACCCGCTGCAGTGGCGGCGGTTACCCGGAGCCAGACAGCGGCAATGGCGGCGGCGCCAGTCCCCTAGCCTTTGGGACCAATGTTAGCGGAGGGTGCAGAGGAGCCCCGGTAGGTAAGCCAGGATCAGTTGCAACCACAGACTGACTTACTGTTTCCCCTCACCCTTCCCCATTCTCTGGACAATGACATGACTGGGGTTCGCCAGAATTAGGAGCACAGTTTAGGGAGGCAGTGAAGACAGACCCTACCCTGGCCGGCGTGAGACTTCGGGCGTCCGAATCTCAGGCAGGGGAAGGCACTGAGCACTGCCTATGGTATAAGGGACTCCTGTATAGAGAAGAAGGAAACCCAGGGATAGAGAAGGGATTGACCGGTAAGCGACAGCTAGTAGTGCCCCATGGGTACCGACAGCAACTGTTACGGGTAGCTCACTCTATTCCGTTAGCGGGACATCAGGGGGTCAACAGAATGCGAGCCCGGTTATTACAGAGTTACTACTGGCACCATAGATGCCAAGACAGTGGCAGCAGCTTTGCTGAACATTTTTTCTAGGGTAGGTTTCCCTAGTGAGATCCTAACCGATCAGGGGTCAAAGTTCATGAGTGAACTGTTACATTGTCTCTGGGATGCATGCGGTGTACAGCCCCGGCGCACTACCCCTTACCATCCCCAGACAAACGGATTATGTGAGAGGTTTAATGGTACCCTGAAGCAGATGCTTCGGACCTTTATAGAGGCGGAGGGGAAAGACTGGGAGATTCATTTACAGCACTTGCTGTTTGCCTACCGAGAGGTACCGCAGGAATCTACAGGCTTCTCCCCCTTCGAGCTACTATATGGCTGCAGGGTATGTGGACCTCTGGACCTATTCTGTGAGGGATGGGAAGGGGTGGCTACTGCTACTGATGCTTCAGTGATCCAGTATGTAGTAGATCTCCGAGACCGGTTAGAGATGCTCATGGGGGTGGCCCAAGACCACCTCAGGGCCTCTCAGACCAAGCAAAAGCAATGGTATGACCGGAATGCCCGTAGCAGGGAATTCATACCAGGACAGCAGGTGCTTGTTCTCAAACCCACTCGGGAAAACAAGTTGATGGCTGCCTGGTCGGGACCGTACCCGGTTATCCGAAAGGTGAATGAGTACAACTACGTTGTACAGGTAGAGCCTGAGAGGCATAAGACATATCACGTCAATATGCTGAAAGAAAACAGAGCACCGAGTATGGGAGCAGTAATGGCTATTTGTAGCCCACTGCTGGAGGATCTGGCGAACAATGCTCTGCCTGATCTCCTAGGGGAGGCTAGGCAGGGAAACACTGTGGAGCAGGTAGAGATAGGGGCACAGTTGAGTGCTAGGCAGCAGGTAGCAGCCAGGGACATGCTAGCTAAGTTTAGGACCCTCTTCACTGACATGCCAGGGACCACACATCTCACCAAACACCCAGTGCACACAGGGGATCTGCAGCCACTGCATAAGCACGCTTATAGAGTGTCAGCAGAGGTCAAGACCAGTATGGAAAGGGAGATAGAGGAGATGCTGACCCTAGGGGTATTTACTCCATCCCAAAGTCCTTGGGCAAGCCCGGTAGTTCTAGTCCCTAAGAAGGACAAGACCACCCAGTTTTGTGTGGACTACCGCCTGCTCAACGCTGGGACGGTGTCAGATGCCTACCCCATGCCCCGCATGGATGAGTTACTGGATGAACTCGCGGGGGCAAGGTATCTGACCACTATGGATTTGAGTAAAGGCTATTGGCAAATCCCACTGACCCTGGAGGCTAGGGAGAAGTCAGCATTCATCACTCCAAGTGGCCTCTATGAATTTTTGGTGATGCCATTTGGGATGAAGAATGCCCCGGCTACCTTCCAACGCCTGGTCAATAGGTTACTGGAAGGGATGCAGAGCTATGCAAGGGCTTACTTAGATGACATTGCTATCTTCAGTAATTCCTGGGACTCCCACTTAGGACATGTAGCTGTTGTGCGGATAGGATCGGGGAGGCTGGGCTTACCTTGAAACCCACTAAGTGTATGGTGGGGATGGCAGAGGTCCTGTACTTAGGGCACAGGGTGGGTGGAGGGCACCTCAAACCAGAGCCTGCCAAGGTAGAAGCCATAGTTCAGTGGCCTGTTCCAAAAACCAAGAAACAGGTCATGGCATTTTTGGGCACCGCAGGGTACTATAGGAAGTTTGTCCCACAGTACAGCGCCGTGGCCAAACCACTGACTGATTTGACTAAGAAGCAACTGCCTGTGCTTATCACCTGGACTCCTGCCTGTGAAACTGCTTTCCAGGCACTGAAAACTGCGCTTGCTGGGGCCCCCATACTGGCTGCCCCAGACTATACCAAACATTTCCTCATACAGACTGATGCCTCGGACTATGGCATTGGGGCTGTGTTGAGCCAAGTGGGGGACGACGGTAGAAAGCACCCTGTGGTGTACCTCAGCCGAAAACTACTTCCCAGAGAGGTGGCCTATGCCACCATTGAGAAAGAGTGCTTGACCATTGTGTGGGCACTCAAAAAACTCCAGCCCTATGTGTATGGAAGGGCTTTCACGGTCCTCACAGAACACAACCCTCTGAGTTGGCTGCAGAGGGCATCAGGGGAGAATGCCAAGTTGCTAAGGTGGATCTTGGCCTTGCAAGAGTTTGAGTTTACTATTCAGCACCAAAAGGGTAGTGAAAACCGCAATGCTGATGGACTTTCACATCAGGACTATCCCTTTGAGACTGAGTTCGTTTAGGATGCCAGCAGTGCCCCACTCCCCGTTAGGGCCAGTGGGCCACAGGTCACCCATTAAGAAGGGGAGATGTAGAGGGAGAGGGGGGTTGGCCCGGTATTAAAGGGGTTGCACCCCATATGGCCACCCCCTGACCTCACCAGGGAGGCAAGGGGTTAACTGGACTGCGGTCCAGGAATGTGCCTTACACCTTGTCATGTCAGGAAAATGTATGTTCCCCTGTTCCCGTGTTTCATTATAATCCTGTATTTTAAAAATGTTTTAAAGTGCATTTCTGTATCTCCGGTTCTGGAGGTTGCAGAGAGTTGAAATTTGGCCAATATGTAGAGTCACTGTAGGCATTAAAAACTGGCAAATTGCGACCCACTGGGCCCACCAGAACGGAACTTATTAATATGGAAGATATTAAAGTGTATATGGTTTTTTGGATCTGCTCTGAAAATGCAGAATCCATCTACTATGCTAATAGGTCAGGAAGGGCAGCCGGATGATTTAGCATAAGCCCTGTGATCAAAAGTTAACTGCCCTGATTGTTTACACTAGGAACCAAGTACTGATCAAAAGACTCTGCCACTCTAACTGTTTACCTGAGGGCGGAGAAGCATCAAACTGGAGTGGTTTGTAAGTGTTATATCTACACCTACAAACAATGAAGATCCTGCCAGATACTTCATCTGGTAGACTGGTCGTCGCCCCTGATTTAATTATGGGGCTACAGAAATAAGACCCTCAGAGTCCCAGTACGCATGGGCTAACTAGCTGGGGGGCATGGGTTAAACTATGTTTCCACGTTAGGGATTGGATACAGATAATTGTCACCAATAGTCTGTATTCAATGTTAAGAATAGGGTTACAAAGGCATATAAACTGTGTCAACCCTACAGTTTTATTTGTTCTTCTGATTTCACCTTGAATGTCAACGGATTGCTGGAGAATTGCTAGCTGATACTTCTCCATTCCCCAACCCTAATAAGTGTTACATTCTTGCCTGTTAATTGTACTATATTGCTGTATTCACCTTTTTAAGGAATAAATATATTTTTTATATCTAAGACTCGTTCAGTTCAACCCAGATATTTGGTGTTTATTATATCTTGTCATAAGTTACCGTGACAGTTCTGATGGGGAGATACCATTGTCAAGTGTTGTACATGTACCTAACCCCCCTATGTTTAAACCTGTTCCTAGAGGTAGGGCCCGAGGGTCCCAATCTACTGCAAAAGCGGGTCCCGTAAGTCCCAAACAACCTAAGATGAATCCCACGGTTTACAAGAATGCCCTTAGAGGGAGGTGTAAAGACAGTGACATCTGGTGTATCCTCCCGAGCAGAGTCTGAGAAAGGTATGAGTGTGCCATCCTCGAATGAGCACCGAGATAAATGGTGGGCACCGTTATTCACAGGATATCATGAGGGGATGGACCGCACCAGATTTGTGTTAATAAAGAAAGATATTGTAGATCACTGGTGGGATGCAGGCACCTATTCTCCACAGGAGGTATCCGATGAGTTAGATAACAGGTGGAGAGACATTATGCAAAAAGTAATTACCCCCAAAGCCTCATCTATTTTGTATGATGATATTGCGCCTGAGGAGTCAAAGTTCTGGGTACTGCCAGGAAAGGCTGGGAACCGGAACCTTACTAAGTTAAGTAGAGCAGATAGAGCCATAGCGGCGAGATACCGGCAATCTCATGGATATGAGTTTCCATACGTGCCAGAGCCGATCATGCAGGAGATCGAGGACCAGAGAGACACCTGGCTCAGAGATGCAGTCCTTGAGCACTTAAGAATTAAGTTTGGTAGCACTACTTCCTTAAGGGAGGACAAAATATGTTCTGTAATGAAATCTTGGAGTACAGGCAGGAACATATTCATGCATAACATATTAAATATGAATGGGCCTGTGCAACCGTTCTTTGTTAAAATTGTGGATCACAATGGGCGGGAAGTGAAGAAGCCTGATCCCCGTCATTATTATTGAAGTTAAGGGTTCTCCATGTTGGGAGTTTCCCGCTATGTATGTCGCCATCATGGGTGTTACAGTCTCGTGTACACAATATTGATTAATTATGTTTTGTATGTTCACAGATTGTTCACCTGCAGGATGGTCCAGCAAATTAGGTCCAAGTGGGGACCATTGGATTTCCACCTGAGGGAGAGTGTAGCCCTTGGAAGAAATGGGGCTATAGTTCTATCCTCCTCCTGGTATAATTCCTGATAGGGCAGGTTGCCAGGAGTTATCATGGGTTTCCCCCACTTCAAGCACTTGCCCTGAATGGTGGAGATAGGTCACCTAACCCGGTGTCAAGGCAAGAGACACAGGGGCGGTGCCTGCTGAGATCATAAAGAGCAGTGCATTTCCTATTTAGTGTCTGTGAGTTCTGTCAGTCTGACAGTAGAGTGAGTTAGTGTTAGGGAGGAGAGGAGTGATCAGCTCATGAGTAGAGCTGATATAGCTAGTGAGTTATAGGTGGACAAAATACCTCTCACCCTGCTTAGGGGGTGAGAGAAGAGCAAGCCCCACTCTGGATGCCCTTTGGTCCAGAGTGGCGGAAGGGACCATCACAAGGGAGAACAGTTAGTGGACTGTGCATCAATTGTACCTGTCGGCTGCTGCTACTGCCCAAGAGAATAAAGAGTCTGCTGGTTTTAAAGATATTAAAACCAGAGACATAACATAAAACACAGACAGAGCTCAGTTTTTAGCACATCTAGTGAGACTCATACACGGTACAGTGCCTAAATATATATGAATTAACTAATAAGTAAATGGTCATTTAGTTTGACATTTTTGGCCAAAATTGTTGTAAGCCCCTGAGCCAACGCCAAGGCAGACCACATATCAGGGGTCCCTAACGCTAATATAAATTCTTAATAACCTGTTTAATAACAGGAAGAATGATTTATAGTAAATCTGTCAATATTAGCTGTAAAGTTCTGTCTGACTGAAGCTTTTATTAACCTGTACATTACCAGGAAAAGCACTCTGTATTTGAGATGTCTCAGCCAAACTGCAAGCCAAAGTTCTGTCTGACTGAAGCTTTTATTAACCTGTACATTACCAGGAAAAGCACTCTGTATTAGAGATGTCACAGCCAAACTGCAAGCAGGCAAGTTCCCCTGAGTGGAAGATGCTATGGAGTGAGCCCATAACCATTTAAATGTGGGAGGGGGTGAGCTTAAATTAAGTAGGAGGTTGCCAACCTCCAATCAGCTATGACTAGCTGGACAAGAATTGTAAAACATACTGGACACCTAACAAGCTCCAATTAAACCCCCAAAATACCCACAACATATATATAAGCATATGAGTGTCAGAAGAGTGCTACTGAGCTGGCAATTGCATTAAAACCAGAGACATAACATAAAACACAGACAGAGCTCAGTTTTTAGCACATCTAGTGAGACTCATACACGGTACAGTGCCTAAATATATATGAATTAACTAATAAGTAAATGGTCATTTAGTTTGACATTTTTGGCCAAAATTGTTGTAAGCCCCTGAGCCAACGCCAAGGCAGACCACATATCAGGGGTCCCTAACGCTAATATAAATTCTTAATAACCTGTTTAATAACAGGAAGAATGATTTATAGTAAATCTGTCAATATTAGCTGTAAAGTTCTGTCTGACTGAAGCTTTTATTAACCTGTACATTACCAGGAAAAGCACTCTGTATTTGAGATGTCTCAGCCAAACTGCAAGCCAAAGTTCTGTCTGACTGAAGCTTTTATTAACCTGTACATTACCAGGAAAAGCACTCTGTATTAGAGATGTCACAGCCAAACTGCAAGCAGGCAAGTTCCCCTGAGTGGACCTATTTTGATCTGGTTTGAAACTGATTGGCCGGCGAAGCCGGCCAATTCAGTTAAACAACAATTCTACTTGTTACCAAGTAGAACAAAGAATAAACCAGTCAAACAAAAAAGTAAATGAATCCAACAAGTACACTGCTAAAGTGCACTTAAAACAGAAGGGTTAATTCTGAAGAACCCTTGATGGGGGGTACCGAGCAAAGCACCCCGCCTAACGCCCACTGGGAGGCAAACTCTGAAACCGTCCCAGTGGACTCGGCGTACGAGTACTCTGCCCGAATACGGGAGTGCACCAGCGCCCGGAACATGGCCACGATGTTTGTTGGGACCCTCCCCTCCAAACACTGCTTCCTGGTTTTACAAATGGCTACCTTAGCCAATGCCAGGAGCAGGTTGACCAGGAGATCCCTAGGCTTATCGTTCCGGGACACTGGGCACCCAAAAATAAAAAGTTGAGGGGAAAAACCCAGCCAGAACTGCAGGAGAAGGCTCCTCAAGAAGGACATGAGGGGCTGCAGTCTAGCGCAACTCGAATAAATGTGATATACGGACTCCCGCTCGCCACAGAAGGGACAGGCGGCGGGGGAGTCCGTGAAGTGTGCCAAATACTCTCCCGTGCTCAGTGCACCGTGGAGGACCCTCCAACCCAAATCCCCGGCGGGACCGGGAACCAAAGATGAATAGAGTTCCCTCCACCGGGGTCTCTCGCCCTCGTTCGCAGGGAATACCCGCCTCCAGATGGTGTCTGGGCGGGTGACAAGGGCGAGGTAATGCACTATATGGAGCACAAGAGAATACAGGACTTTCCTCGGCATGCCGCGGAAACACGCCGGGGACATATCCCCCAACTTGCTGAGGTTGGGGGAAAGAAGAGCCCGAGGGGGTTGCCGTGGCTTCGGTTCCACGCAAAAATCCGGAGAGCTGAAGTTGATAGGCTGACAAGGCTCTCCGGTCTGCAATAACCCCTCAATGAAGGTGCGTGAGTCGGGGTGGATGGCATCCGTAATCTCCTGGATCAAGCGACGAGGGACGCGGGCAGTACGCAGACCCATACGGGGCGCGAGCACCTCTGCTCTTACCCAGTATCGCCGCCCATAGTCCAGGAGATCCCCGACTCTGGTCACCTGCGCCAGGATTAGCCGGCGGCAAATAGAGGGTGAATCCAACATCCGAGCCCCCACTGCCGGATTATACAGCAGGGGCTCGGCGAGGAAATCAACCCCCACCGCCTGTTCCTTCCTGGTCGCGGAGACCAGTTTCCAGGCCTTAAGTAAGTCCCGATAGTATGCCGGCAGCACCGAGAGGTCTCTACCTAAACCCTCGGGCCTGATGATAAACAGTTGCCGATCATACCTCATATTGCGCAGCTGGCGAAAGAAACTGGTTGCCAGCTGGCACCACTGCGGAGACGGATCTGCGAATAGGTATCTCTGCAGGTATTGGAGGCGGAAAGTGTGTAACTGGGAGCGAACACACACCACTCCCTGTCCACCCTCCTCCAAAGGGAGACACGCAACTCCCGCAGAGACCCAATGCTTCCCTATCCAAAGAAAATCCATCAACTTCCTCTGGATCTTGTTGATAAATTCGGGGGTCGGACCCATGGCTATCAGCCGGTGCCAAAGCTGACTGGCCACCAGCTGATTAATCACCAGGGTTCTTCCCCTGAGGGAAAGCATTCTCGACAGATACACCATGACCCCAGACGAGCAACGACCCGTTCTTCAAGATCACTGAAGTTTTCCGGGGCCGGGACCTCCGCAGCAGACAGGTAGACTCCCAGATACTTGAGAGTATCGCCCTCCCACGAGACATTCCGAAACGCGGGGGGCAAGGAGTCCACCTGTAAGGGACCCACCAGAATGCCAGAGCACTTGGACCAGTTGATCCGAGCAGAAGAGGCCGCGGTATAGACCTCTTGGCACGCTTGTGCCCGCTCTAGATCATCTAGGTCCTGGGCCACGAGGAGCACGTCATCGGCATAAGCCGACAGGACTACCCGCATGTCAGGTTCCCGCAGCACCAGCCCGGTGAGCCTCCTCCTCAGTAGGCAGAGGAAGGGCTCAATGGCCAGCGCGTACAGTTGCCCAGACAGGGGGCACCCTTGACGTACTCCCCGACCAAACACAAAAGGTGCCGTCAGGGACCAGTTGATCTTCACCAGACACTCTGCAGAGGCGTACAGCATCTGGAGAAAGCCCACAAATTGTGGGCCGAAGCCAAACGCCTGCAGGGTCTGCATAAGGTAACGGTGATCCACTCTGTCAAACGCCTTCTCTTGATCTAGGGACAGGAAGGCGAGTGATAGACCAGTCCTTTGTGCGTAATGCATCAGGTCCCGGACCAGAAAGATGTTGTCATGAATACTCCGGCCCGGGACAGTATAGGACTGGTCGGGGTGAATCACCTCTGCCAGCACGGACTTGAGCCTCAGCGAAAGCGCTTTGGCTACGATCTTATAGTCCGTGCTGAGCAGTGATACCGGTCGCCAGTTGGAAATCTGGCGGAGATCCCCCTTCTTTGGCAGCAGAGACAGTATTGCCCGCCGACACGAAAGGGGCATCTCACCGGTCTCCAGGGCTTCGGCTAGGACCTCGGTGAAATCAGGTCCCAGCATCTCCCAGAAAAACCTGAAGAACTCCACAGTCAGCCCGTCTAGACCCGGCGTTTTTCCGCGGGACATAAGATTGAGGGCTTCAGAGAGCTCGGCCATGGTCAAAGGTAACTCAAGCAGCTCCCTTCCATCCTCACTGACCGTGGGAAGCCCCTCCCATAAGACCCTGCATTTATCTGGCTGGATTGACTCCGGAGAGAAAAGATCTACATAGAATCTCCGGGTTCTGTCCCGGATGCTCTCCGGGTCAGTCAAAGGAGTACCGTCCTCTGCCAACAAGCAGGTGATATGTCTACGGTTTCCCCTCTTTTTCTCCAGCGCGTAGAAGAGTCGCGACCCGCGATCCATCTCGCGAAGGAAGTGGATGCGGGATCGCACATACGCCCCCCGAGCTCTCCGATCTTCCAAGTCCCGGAGAGCGTACTTCCTCTCCACGTACATACTCTGCAGGTATTGGTCTCCTTCCACAGACAGCCTCTTCTCGAGATCGAGCACCTCCTCCCTGAGGGCCTTGATCTCAGCATCGCGCTGCCTGCTGGCACCTCTGGTATACTCCTGACACACGAGGCGCAGATGAACCTTGCCCACGTCCCACCACTGCTCTAACGTGGCAAAGTCTGACCTGCAACCTCTCCAGGCCATCCAAAAGTCTCGGACCGACGTCTCAAACCCCTTGTCCTCCAACAAAGTATTGTTGAAGTGCCAATATGCGGCTGAAGGTGCTGCAGGTAGCAGCGTCACCGTCACGGACGCACAATTGTGGTCCGAAAACGGCGCCAGCCTAATGGCACTGGACTGGGCTCGCGACAGGCTGTGGCTGGAAATATACAGCCTGTCTATCCGGGACCAGGACATCCGTTCACCCCTAAACACCCTAACATGTGTGAACTCAGTGGATGCCTCAGGATGTTGTTCTCGCCAGACGTCTACCAAGGAGTAGCGGGTGATGACCTCCCGCAAGGCCGACGCAGAACACGGGTGTGGCTCCGGACCATTCCGGTCTTTCCGAGCCTCGAGGGTACAGTTAAAATCACCCCCGAGCACCACGTATTCGTTCGTGTCGACTGTCTCCAGGTATTCAGACATTCTGACGAAGAACTGCCTTCTCAGGGGTCCGGTGGCAGGAGCATACACGTTCAGGAAATTAAACGTGAAGTCCTCGTGTCGGACCCTGATATGCAACAGGCGACCTGGAACAACCGTTTTGGCAAGCAGCAGCTCAGGTTGAAAGGATTCAGAGAACAGGGTCACCACCCCACAAGATGTTGAAGTGAGGTGGCTGAAAAAGACCTTGCCTCGCCACTCCAGATGCCAGCTGGCTTCAGCCTCTGGAGTGGTATGGGTTTCCTGCAGGAAACTCACAGAATACTTTCCCTTCTGTAAAAAGGAGAGTACCTGGAACCTGCGCAACCCGTCCTTACAGCTGTTTACGTTAAGCGTACCGATGCTCAAAGCCATTGGTAGTCAAAGAGTTTTTCCGTCCCACAGGCGCTCAGGGTGCTATACCCCGAGAAGCCTTTACGTGCTCTCGCATCAATTTGTAGAACTTTAGGGCACGAACATGTTCATTAGACCCTGAGATTCTGGCCTTGCGGTTGGCCCTGGTGTATACAAAAAGAGAGTGGAGAATGAACGAAGCATCCTTCCACTTCTTGAGGGCCAACTTCACCTTCTTTTTTCCTTGCTTGTGAAGGGTATCTCCTAGGAACTCATCTATCTCCTGGGCAGGGATAACGGGGCCCAAGGAGCCCACCGACTCTGCGGTGCCAGAGGATGCCTCACTGAGCCCCAACTCCCCAAGCTCCTCTTGGCTGAAAAACTCAAGACCCCCGCCCCTCTCTGTGGGAGCCTTTCTCAGCCCTAGAGTGGGTCCCCTCTTCGGTGTTTCTATGAGGGGGTCCACTATATCCTCCACATCCAACCCCTGGGTAGAATCTTCAGGGGTATCTGGAGGCGGTATGATGGAGGCAGCGGTCTCCCGAGTGTCCTCGGGGGCCACAGAGGCACCCAGTGCCCTCCTAATCTCCTCTATCGCCGTGTGGATAAATGGGATGCCACAGGTGTTCTCACCAACCGCGGGAGGGCACTCGCCAACCGCGGGAGGGCACTCGCCAACCGCGGGAGGGCACTCGCCAACCGCGGGAGGGCACTCGCCAACCGCGGGAGGGCACTCGCCAACCGCGGGAGGGCACTCGCCAACCGCGGGAGGGCACTCCTCAGCATGCACCCCAAGGAGAGAGTCCAGCTTGGCAGTCATCTCTGACAAAGACCAAAACTCTCTGCGAAGAGGGCTCACGTCAGACACCCTCCAAGTGTATCCTGAATTGCTCGCTAAAGCCTCCTCTCCTACACCTGCCTTCCCCGCTCCATCCTCTAAATCCTCAACCATGGGGGTCAGCCCTAGCCAATCCCCTCCTTCCGGTGACATAAAACCTGACTCGGCCTCAGGCGCTTCACCCAAAGGTGGTACAGCCGGAGGGAGATTCTGGTCGACCCCCGAGTCTCCGAAGACAGCTACTTTCGGTGTGATAGGTTCACCGAAGCACAAGTCCCCGGGGGATGTTCTCCAACTGGGAGGAGTGTTGGAAGGCTTCCCAACGTCCATTTCTAGGGGCAAAGCCTCATGTTGTTGAGCACTTTGACCTTCCACCCCAGGGACGCCGGGTACCTCCTCTTCCCCTTGTATTCCCTCCAGATCTTCGAGGGGGGGGGGCTGCATATTTATGGATTCCGGCTCACACTGGCTAATCCTAACCAGTGGGCCGGACAGGGCCACCCTGTGCGGAATTGCTGTTACATTCCGCTTCGGAGACTTCTGAGGGTGAACGTAATATGGTTCACCCTCCTCGCCCTCCTCAATCACCCTCTTGTTTTTGTTTTTAAAAGGCTTCTTCCTGGGGGGTGCTTCCCCAGAAGAGGGTGCCACTGTCTCTCCAGCCGGAGCTTCCTCCTGCTCCCCCGCACCCTGTACGGTGCTTACATTGGGGGTAAGGTGTTCTTGGGGGGGGACAGTGACAACAGAGGGTGACTGTTCTGGGGTGACTCTTTTCTTCTCCCTCTTTTTTGGGGGGAGAGGTTCAGATGTCACTGTTTGAGATGGAGCAGTGACATCTTCTGTGGTCCCAGGGGGGACCTGGGCTCTCAAGGGCTTTTCCTTCTCCCTCTGTTCTTTGGGGAGAGGTACAGACGTCACTGTTCCAGATGGGACAGCGACATCTCTTGTGGTCCCAGGACGGACCTGGGCCCCTGAGGGCCCCGCTGTGGTGGGCACAGCGGTACGGGGTGTCTTGGCAGAGAGAGGGGTGGGTGTAGGAGTTGGGATAGGTACTCTGTTCCCTTTGAGGCAACTCCTGCGAGTATGCCCCAGCTCCTTGCACAAATAGCACCTTACCCCCTCCGTGCCATAGTACACGGTGTATGTTATGCCCTCGTAGCGCACCCCAAAAGAACCCTCCACAGATTCAGTGCTCCCCGGCAGCAGCAGTTGTACCTGCCGCCTAAATGAGAGCACATGCCTCAGCGCCCTATCTCTACAGCCCAAAGATAATTTTATTATGGGGGACTTAATGTCTCCCAGGGCTTGCAGGTATGGCTTCATGAGGCTATCTGGGATGAAGGGGGGCACATTTGACAGAATGACCTTTGTGCCTAACCCCTCCATTGGCTCTATAGGGATGTATTTCCCCCCTACACTGATGCCTTTCTGCACCAGGGTGTGAGTGGCAGCCAGCGTACGGAGGAAGAAAATGCCCCTCCCATACATTTTGCTGGCCGCCACCACAGCAGAGGGACCCACCACATCAGCCACAGCCCTCACATATATCTCCATGTTTAGGCCAGGAGACATTGGGCACCTCACCCCAAGCTTCCTGCTCAGACAGGGCGTGGCCCCAACATTGTTGTTGCTGGGGCCATTGCCTGCAACTGCCACATGCGCCCATGTTGGAACTGGGACTGCAGGGGTTACGCTGCTAACAGGTGCTGGGGGAGGCGTGGCCAGGGCACTGGAAGGACCAGGCCTAGGGCTGTGACTAAGAGTGTTGCTCCTAGGGGCCACAGTTTTTGGTGTTTTATATCCGGGCGTCGCCCCCGTTGCCGCACTTGTCCTATTCCCCTTTCCAGGCATGATAACAAATAAGCCTCTAAGTCAGGGGAGGGTATTGCTTAGGGAGAGAGGTACAGAGAGGAAACTGTCTCTTTAAGAAGAGATCTCTCTGCAAGGGGAAAAAAACAGCAGCTTTTAAAAAACCTGCTGCAGTTTTAAATCTTTTTCCCCTTATTGGTTACTCTCTCTCTGTTGTAATAAGCAATCACCACAATTTTACAAGTCTTTATAGAAAAGACACAGAGCTCTCAATTGCAAGTGAGAAAGGAATCAGGCTTAAGAAAACAAAAGAGTGAAATTGGAAGTTTAAACAACCAGTAAAAACCTCCAGTAGTGAGGGAGGAGAGAGGGGGTAAGACTGCAGTTTTCCAGCCAGCTAAACTGCAGCTATGCTGGGTTAAAACACTGCAGCCCCTGGGTGAAAACCAAAAACGGTTTTTAATCCTGAAAATGCACCCAAAACCCTCTATAAAACTACCAGTATACTCACAGTATACTCCCCCACAGATCCACAACAAAATATAACAAATAAAGAAAGAATAAAGCCGATTCCTTACCAAATGCTTGGGAGCTCTGCACATACGCTTCTGAATGGAGGGAGAAGCAGGATCCAGCCAGGAAAAAGCACTCACAGCCAAACTGCAAGCAGGCAAGTTCCCCTGAGTGGAAGATGCTATGGAGTGAGCCCATAACCATTTAAATGTGGGAGGGGGTGAGCTTAAATTAAGTAGGAGGTTGCCAACCTCCAATCAGCTATGACTAGCTGGACAAGAATTGGAAAACATACTGGACACCTAACAAGCTCCAATTAAACCCCCAAAATACCCACAACATATATATAAGCATATGAGTGTCAGAAGAGTGCTACTGAGCTGGCAATTGCATTAAAACCAGAGACATAACATAAAACACAGACAGAGCTCAGTTTTTAGCACATCTAGTGAGACTCATACACGGTACAGTGCCTAAATATATATGAATTAACTAATAAGTAAATGGTCATTTAGTTTGACATTTTTGGCCAAAATTGTTGTAAGCCCCTGAGCCAACGCCAAGGCAGACCACATATCAGGGGTCCCTAACGCTAATATAAATTCTTAATAACCTGTTTAATAACAGGAAGAATGATTTATAGTAAATCTGTCAATATTAGCTGTAAAGTTCTGTCTGACTGAAGCTTTTATTAACCTGTACATTACCAGGAAAAGCACTCTGTATTTGAGATGTCTCAGCCAAACTGCAAGCCAAAGTTCTGTCTGACTGAAGCTTTTATTAACCTGTACATTACCAGGAAAAGCACTCTGTATTAGAGATGTCACAGCCAAACTGCAAGCAGGCAAGTTCCCCTGAGTGGAAGATGCTATGGAGTGAGCCCATAACCATTTAAATGTGGGAGGGGGTGAGCTTAAATTAAGTAGGAGGTTGCCAACCTCCAATCAGCTATGACTAGCTGGACAAGAATTGTAAAACATACTGGACACCTAACAAGCTCCAATTAAACCCCCAAAATACCCACAACATATATATAAGCATATGAGTGTCAGAAGAGTGCTACTGAGCTGGCAATTGCATTAAAACCAGAGACATAACATAAAACACAGACAGAGCTCAGTTTTTAGCACATCTAGTGAGACTCATACACGGTACAGTGCCTAAATATATATGAATTAACTAATAAGTAAATGGTCATTTAGTTTGACATTTTTGGCCAAAATTGTTGTAAGCCCCTGAGCCAACGCCAAGGCAGACCACATATCAGGGGTCCCTAACGCTAATATAAATTCTTAATAACCTGTTTAATAACAGGAAGAATGATTTATAGTAAATCTGTCAATATTAGCTGTAAAGTTCTGTCTGACTGAAGCTTTTATTAACCTGTACATTACCAGGAAAAGCACTCTGTATTTGAGATGTCTCAGCCAAACTGCAAGCCAAAGTTCTGTCTGACTGAAGCTTTTATTAACCTGTACATTACCAGGAAAAGCACTCTGTATTAGAGATGTCACAGCCAAACTGCAAGCAGGCAAGTTCCCCTGAGTGGAAGATGCTATGGAGTGAGCCCATAACCATTTAAATGTGGGAGGGGGTGAGCTTAAATTAAGTAGGAGGTTGCCAACCTCCAATCAGCTATGACTAGCTGGACAAGAATTGTAAAACATACTGGACACCTAACAAGCTCCAATTAAACCCCCAAAATACCCACAACATATATATAAGCATATGAGTGTCAGAAGAGTGCTACTGAGCTGGCAATTGCATTAAAACCAGAGACATAACATAAAACACAGACAGAGCTCAGTTTTTAGCACATCTAGTGAGACTCATACACGGTACAGTGCCTAAATATATATGAATTAACTAATAAGTAAATGGTCATTTAGTTTGACATTTTTGGCCAAAATTGTTGTAAGCCCCTGAGCCAACGCCAAGGCAGACCACATATCAGGGGTCCCTAACGCTAATATAAATTCTTAATAACCTGTTTAATAACAGGAAGAATGATTTATAGTAAATCTGTCAATATTAGCTGTAAAGTTCTGTCTGACTGAAGCTTTTATTAACCTGTACATTACCAGGAAAAGCACTCTGTATTTGAGATGTCTCAGCCAAACTGCAAGCCAAAGTTCTGTCTGACTGAAGCTTTTATTAACCTGTACATTACCAGGAAAAGCACTCTGTATTAGAGATGTCACAGCCAAACTGCAAGCAGGCAAGTTCCCCTGAGTGGAAGATGCTATGGAGTGAGCCCATAACCATTTAAATGTGGGAGGGGGTGAGCTTAAATTAAGTAGGAGGTTGCCAACCTCCAATCAGCTATGACTAGCTGGACAAGAATTGTAAAACATACTGGACACCTAACAAGCTCCAATTAAACCCCCAAAATACCCACAACATATATATAAGCATATGAGTGTCAGAAGAGTGCTACTGAGCTGGCAATTGCATTAAAACCAGAGACATAACATAAAACACAGACAGAGCTCAGTTTTTAGCACATCTAGTGAGACTCATACACGGTACAGTGCCTAAATATATATGAATTAACTAATAAGTAAATGGTCATTTAGTTTGACATTTTTGGCCAAAATTGTTGTAAGCCCCTGAGCCAACGCCAAGGCAGACCACATATCAGGGGTCCCTAACGCTAATATAAATTCTTAATAACCTGTTTAATAACAGGAAGAATGATTTATAGTAAATCTGTCAATATTAGCTGTAAAGTTCTGTCTGACTGAAGCTTTTATTAACCTGTACATTACCAGGAAAAGCACTCTGTATTTGAGATGTCTCAGCCAAACTGCAAGCCAAAGTTCTGTCTGACTGAAGCTTTTATTAACCTGTACATTACCAGGAAAAGCACTCTGTATTAGAGATGTCACAGCCAAACTGCAAGCAGGCAAGTTCCCCTGAGTGGAAGATGCTATGGAGTGAGCCCATAACCATTTAAATGTGGGAGGGGGTGAGCTTAAATTAAGTAGGAGGTTGCCAACCTCCAATCAGCTATGACTAGCTGGACAAGAATTGTAAAACATACTGGACACCTAACAAGCTCCAATTAAACCCCCAAAATACCCACAACATATATATAAGCATATGAGTGTCAGAAGAGTGCTACTGAGCTGGCAATTGCATTAAAACCAGAGACATAACATAAAACACAGACAGAGCTCAGTTTTTAGCACATCTAGTGAGACTCATACACGGTACAGTGCCTAAATATATATGAATTAACTAATAAGTAAATGGTCATTTAGTTTGACATTTTTGGCCAAAATTGTTGTAAGCCCCTGAGCCAACGCCAAGGCAGACCACATATCAGGGGTCCCTAACGCTAATATAAATTCTTAATAACCTGTTTAATAACAGGAAGAATGATTTATAGTAAATCTGTCAATATTAGCTGTAAAGTTCTGTCTGACTGAAGCTTTTATTAACCTGTACATTACCAGGAAAAGCACTCTGTATTTGAGATGTCTCAGCCGAACTGCAAGCCAAAGTTCTGTCTGACTGAAGCTTTTATTAACCTGTACATTACCAGGAAAAGCACTCTGTATTAGAGATGTCACAGCCAAACTGCAAGCAGGCAAGTTCCCCTGAGTGGACCTATTTTGATCTGGTTTGAAACTGATTGGCCGGCGAAGCCGGCCAATTCAGTTAAACAACAATTCTACTTGTTACCAAGTAGAACAAAGAAAAAACCAGTCAAACAAAAAAGTAAATGAATCCAACAAGTACACTGCTAAAGTGCACTTAAAACAGAAGGGTTAATTCTGAAGAACCCTTGATGGGGGGTACCGAGCAAAGCACCCCGCCTAACGCCCACTGGGAGGCAAACTCTGAAACCGTCCCAGTGGACTCGGCGTACAAGTACTCTGCCCGAATACGGGAGTGCACCAGCGCCCGGAACATGGCCACGATGTTTGTTGGGACCCTCCCCTCCAAACACTGCTTCCTGGTTTTACAAATGGCTACCTTAGCCAATGCCAGGAGCAGGTTGACCAGGAGATCCCTAGGCTTATCGTTCCGGGACACTGGGCACCCAAAAATAAAAAGTTGAGGGGAAAAACCCAGCCAGAACTGCAGGAGAAGGCTCCTCAAGAAAGACATGAGGGGCTGCAGTCTAGCGCAACTCGAATAAATGTGATATACGGACTCCCGCTCGCCACAGAAGGGACAGGCGGCGGGGGAGTCCGTGAAGTGTGCCAAATACTCTCCTGTGCTCAGTGCACCGTGGAGGACCCTCCAACCCAAATCCCCGGCGGGACCGGGAACCAAAGATGAATAGAGTTCCCTCCACCGGGGTCTCTCGCCCTCGTTCGCAGGGAATACCCGCCTCCAGATGGTGTCTGGGCGGGTGACAAGGGCGAGGTAATGCACTATATGGAGCACAAGAGAATACAGGACTTTCCTCGGCATGCCGCGGAAACACGCCGGGGACATATCCCCCAACTTGCTGAGGTTGGGGGAAAGAAGAGCCCGAGGGGGTTGCCGTGGCTTCGGTTCCACGCAAAAATCCGGAGAGCTGAAGTTGATAGGCTGACAAGGCTCTCCGGTCTGCAATAACCCCTCAATGAAGGTGCGTGAGTCGGGGTGGATGGCATCCGTAATCTCCTGGATCAAGCGACGAGGGACGCGGGCAGTACGCAGACCCATACGGGGCGCGAGCACCTCTGCTCTTACCCAGTATCGCCGCCCATAGTCCAGGAGATCCCCGACTCTGGTCACCTGCGCCAGGATTAGCCGGCGGCAAATAGAGGGTGAATCCAACATCCGAGCCCCCACTGCCGGATTATACAGCAGGGGCTCGGCGAGGAAATCAACCCCCACCGCCTGTTCCTTCCTGGTCGCGGAGACCAGTTTCCAGGCCTTAAGTAAGTCCCGATAGTATGCCGGCAGCACCGAGAGGTCTCTACCTAAACCCTCGGGCCTGATGATAAACAGTTGCCGATCATACCTCATATTGCGCAGCTGGCGAAAGAAACTGGTTGCCAGCTGGCACCACTGCGGAGACGGATCTGCGAATAGGTATCTCTGCAGGTATTGGAGGCGGAAAGTGTGTAACTGGGAGCGGACACACACCACTCCCTGTCCACCCTCCTCCAAAGGGAGACACGCAACTCCCGCAGAGACCCAATGCTTCCCTATCCAAAGAAAATCCATCAACTTCCTCTGGATCTTGTTGATAAATTCGGGGGTCGGACCCATGGCTATCAGCCGGTGCCAAAGCTGACTGGCCACCAGCTGATTAATCACCAGGGTTCTTCCCCTGAGGGAAAGCATTCTCGACAGATACACCCATGACCCCAGACGAGCAACGACCCGTTCTTCAAGATCACTGAAGTTTTCCGGGGCCGGGACCTCCGCAGCAGACAGGTAGACTCCCAGATACTTGAGAGTATCGCCCTCCCACGAGACATTCCGAAACGCGGGGGGCAAGGAGTCCACCTGTAAGGGACCCACCAGAATGCCAGAGCACTTGGACCAGTTGATCCGAGCAGAAGAGGCCGCGGTATAGACCTCTTGGCACGCTTGTGCCCGCTCTAGATCATCTAGGTCCTGGGCCACGAGGAGCACGTCATCGGCATAAGCCGACAGGACTACCCGCATGTCAGGTTCCCGCAGCACCAGCCCGGTGAGCCTCCTCCTCAGTAGGCAGAGGAAGGGCTCAATGGCCAGCGCGTACAGTTGCCCAGACAGGGGGCACCCTTGACGTACTCCCCGACCAAACACAAAAGGTGCCGTCAGGGACCAGTTGATCTTCACCAGACACTCTGCAGAGGCGTACAGCATCTGGAGAAAGCCCACAAATTGTGGGCCGAAGCCAAACGCCTGCAGGGTCTGCATAAGGTAACGGTGATCCACTCTGTCAAACGCCTTCTCTTGATCTAGGGACAGGAAGGCGAGTGATAGACCAGTCTTTTGTGCGTAATGCATCAGGTCCCGGACCAGAAAGATGTTGTCATGAATACTCCGGCCCGGGACAGTATAGGACTGGTCGGGGTGAATCACCTCTGCCAGCACGGACTTGAGCCTCAGCGAAAGCGCTTTGGCTACGATCTTATAGTCCGTGCTGAGCAGTGATACCGGTCGCCAGTTGGAAATCTGGCGGAGATCCCCCTTCTTCGGCAGCAGAGACAGTATTGCCCGCCGACACGAAAGGGGCATCTCACCGGTCTCCAGGGCTTCGGCTAGGACCTCGGTGAAATCAGGTCCCAGCATCTCCCAGAAAAACCGGAAGAACTCCACAGTCAGCCCGTCTAGACCCGGCGTTTTTCCGCGGGACATGAGATTGAGGGCTTCAGAGAGCTCGGCCATGGTCAAAGGTAACTCAAGCAGCTCCCTTCCATCCTCACTGACCGTGGGAAGCCCCTCCCATAAGACCCTGCATTTATCTGGCTGGATTGACTCCGGAGAGAAAAGATCTACATAGAATCTCCGGGTTCTGTCCCGGATGCTCTCCGGGTCAGTCAAAGGAGTACCGTCCTCTGCCAACAAGCAGGTGATATGTCTACGGTTTCCCCTCTTTTTCTCCAGCGCGTAGAAGAGTCGCGACCCGCGATCCATCTCGCGAAGGAAGTGGATGCGGGATCGCACATACGCCCCCCGAGCTCTCCGATCTTCCAAGTCCCGGAGAGCGTACTTCCTCTCCACGTACATACTCTGCAGGTATTGGTCTCCTTCCACAGACAGCCTCTTCTCGAGATCGAGCACCTCCTCCCTGAGGGCCTTGATCTCAGCATCGCGCTGCCTGCTGGCACCTCTGGTATACTCCTGACACACGAGGCGCAGATGAACCTTGCCCACGTCCCACCACTGCTCTAACGTGGCAAAGTCTGACCTGCAACCTCTCCAGGCCATCCAAAAGTCTCGGACCGACGTCTCAAACCCCTTGTCCTCCAACAAAGTATTGTTGAAGTGCCAATATGCGGCTGAAGGTGCTGCAGGTAGCAGCGTCACCGTCACGGACGCACAATTGTGGTCCGAAAACGGCGCCAGCCTAATGGCACTGGACTGGGCTCGCGACAGGCTGTGGCTGGAAATATACAGCCTGTCTATCCGGGACCAGGACATCCGTTCACCCCTAAACACCCTAACATGTGTGAACTCAGTGGATGCCTCAGGATGTTGTTCTCGCCAGACGTCTACCAAGGAGTAGCGGGTGATGACCTCCCACAAGGCCGACGCAGAACACGGGTGTGGCTCCGGACCATTCCGGTCTTTCCGAGCCTCGAGGGTACAGTTAAAATCACCCCCGAGCACCACGTATTCGTTCGTGTCGACTGTCTCCAGGTATTCAGACATTCTGACGAAGAACTGCCTTCTCAGGGGTCCGGTGGCAGGAGCATACACGTTCAGGAAATTAAACGTGTAGTCCTCGTGTCGGACCCTGATATGCAACAGGCGACCTGGAACAACCGTTTTGGCAAGCAGCAGCTCAGGTTGAAAGGATTCAGAGAACAGGGTCACCACCCCACAAGATGTCGAAGTGAGGTGGCTGAAAAAGACCTTGCCTCGCCACTCCAGATGCCAGCTGGCTTCAGCCTCTGGAGTGGTATGGGTTTCCTGCAGGAAACTCACAGAATACTTTCCCTTCTGTAAAAAGGAGAGTACCTGGAACCTGCGCAACCCGTCCTTACAGCTGTTTACGTTAAGCGTACCGATGCTCAAAGCCATTGGTAGTCAAAGAGTTTTTCCGTCCCACAGGCGCTCAGGGTGCTATACCCCGAGAAGCCTTTACGTGCTCTCGCATCAATTTGTAGAACTTTAGGGCACGAACATGTTCATTAGACCCTGAGATTCTGGCCTTGCGGTTGGCCCTGGTGTATACAAAAAGAGAGTGGAGAATGAACGAAGCATCCTTCCACTTCTTGAGGGCCAACTTCACCTTCTTTTTTCCTTGCTTGTGAAGGGTATCTCCTAGGAACTCATCTATCTCCTGGGCAGGGATAACGGGGCTCAAGGAGCCCACCGACTCTGCGGTGCCAGAGGATGCCTCACTGAGCCCCAACTCCCCAAGCTCCTCTTGGCTGAAAAACTCAAGACCCCCGCCCCTCTCTGTGGGAGCCTTTCTCAGCCCTAGAGTGGGTCCCCTCTTTGGTGTTTCCACGAGGGGGTCCACTATATCCTCCACATCCAACCCCTGGGTAGAATCTTCAGGGGTATCTGGAGGCGGTATGATGGAGGCAGCGGTCTCCCGAGTGTCCTCGGGGGCCACAGAGGCACCCAGTGCCCTCCTAATCTCCTCTATCGCCGTGTGGATAAATGGGATGCCACAGGTGTTCTCACCAACCGCGGGAGGGCACTCGCCAACCGCGGGAGGGCACTCGCCAACCGCGGGAGGGCACTCGCCAACCGCGGGAGGGCACTCGCCAACCGCGGGAGGGCACTCGCCAACCGCTGGAGGGCACTCGCCAACCGCGGGAGGGCACTCGCCAACCGCGGGAGGGCACTCCTCAGCATGCACCCCAAGGAGAGAGTCCAGCTTGGCAGTCATCTCTGACAAAGACCAAAACTCTCTGCGAAGAGGGCTCACGTCAGACACCCTCCAAGTGTATCCTGAATTGCTCGCTAAAGCCTCCTCTCCTACACCTGCCTTCCCCGCTCCATCCTCTAAATCCTCAACCATGGGGGTCAGCCCTAGCCAATCCCCTCCTTCCGGTGACATAAAACCTGACTCGGCCTCAGGCGCTTCACCCAAAGGTGGTACAGCCGGAGGGAGATTCTGGTCGACCCCCGAGTCTCCGAAGACAGCTACTTTCGGTGTGATAGGTTCACCGAAGCACAAGTCCCCGGGGGATGTTCTCCAACTGGGAGGAGTGTTGGAAGGCTTCCCAACGTCCATTTCTAGGGGCAAAGCCTCATGTTGTTGAGCACTTTGACCTTCCACCCCAGGGACGCCGGGTACCTCCTCTTCCCCTTGTATTCCCTCCAGATCTTCGAGGGGGGGGGGGGGCTGCATATTTATGGATTCCGGCTCACACTGGCTAATCCTAACCAGTGGGCCGGACAGGGCCACCCTGTGCGGAATTGCTGTTATATTCCGCTTCGGAGACTTCTGAGGGTGAACGTAATACGGTTCACCCTCCTCGCCCTCCTCAATCACCCTCTTGTTTTTGTTTTTAAAAGGCTTCTTCCTGGGGGGTGCTTCCCCAGAAGAGGGTGCCACTGTCTCTCCAGCCGGAGCTTCCTCCTGCTCCCCCGCACCCTGTACGGTGCTTACATTGGGGGTAAGGTGTTCTTGGGGGGGGACAGTGACAACAGAGGGTGACTGTTCTGGGGTTTCTCTTTTCTTCTCCCTCTTTTTTGGGGGGAGAGGTTCAGATGTCACTGTTTGAGATGGAGCAGTGACATCTTCTGTGGTCCCAGGGGGGACCTGGGCTCTCAAGGGCTTTTCCTTCTCCCTCTGTTCTTTGGGGAGAGGTACAGACGTCACTGTTCCAGATGGGACAGCGACATCTCTTGTGGTCCCAGGACGGACCTGGGCCCCTGAGGGCCCCGCTGTGGTGGGCACAGCGGTACGGGGTGTCTTGGCAGAGGGAGGGGTGGGTGTAGGAGTTGGGATAGGTACTCTGTTCCCTTTGAGGCAACTCCTGCGAGTATGCCCCAGCTCCTTGCACAAATAGCACCTTACCCCCTCCGTGCCATAGTACACGGTGTATGTTATGCCCTCGTAGCGCACCCCAAAAGAACCCTCCACAGATTCAGTGCTCCCCGGCAGCAGCAGTTGTACCTGCCGCCTAAATGAGAGCACATGCCTCAGCGCCCTATCTCTACAGCCCAAAGATAATTTTATTATGGGGGACTTAATGTCTCCCAGGGCTTGCAGGTATGGCTTCATGAGGCTATCTGGGATGAAGGGGGGCACATTTGACAGAATGACCTTTGTGCCTAACCCCTCCATTGGCTCTATAGGGATGTATTTCCCCCCTACACTGATGCCTTTCTGCACCAGGGTGTGAGTGGCAGCCAGCGTACGGAGGAAGAAAATGCCCCTCCCATACATTTTGCTGGCCGCCACCACAGCAGAGGGACCCACCACATCAGCCACAGCCCTCACATATATCTCCATGTTTAGGCCAGGAGACATTGGGCACCTCACCCCAAGCTTCCTGCTCAGACAGGGCGTGGCCCCAACATTGTTGTTGCTGGGGCCATTGCCTGCAACTGCCACATGCGCCCATGTTGGAACTGGGACTGCAGGGGTTACGCTGCTAACAGGTGCTGGGGGAGGCGTGGCCAGGGCACTGGAAGGACCAGGCCTAGGGCTGTGACTAAGAGTGTTGCTCCTAGGGGCCACAGTTTTTGGTGTTTTATATCCGGGCGTCGCCCCCGTTGCCGCACTTGTCCTATTCCCCTTTCCAGGCATGATAACAAATAAGCCTCTAAGTCAGGGGAGGGTATTGCTTAGGGAGAGAGGTACAGAGAGGAAACTGTCTCTTTAAGAAGAGATCTCTCTGCAAGGGGAAAAAAACAGCAGCTTTTAAAAAACCTGCTGCAGTTTTAAATCTTTTTCCCCTTATTGGTTACTCTCTCTCTGTTGTAATAAGCAATCACCACAATTTTACAAGTCTTTATAGAAAAGACACAGAGCTCTCAATTGCAAGTGAGAAAGGAATCAGGCTTAAGAAAACAAAAGAGTGAAATTGGAAGTTTAAACAACCAGTAAAAACCTCCAGTAGTGAGGGAGGAGAGAGGGGGTAAGACTGCAGTTTTCCAGCCAGCTAAACTGCAGCTATGCTGGGTTAAAACACTGCAGCCCCTGGGTGAAAACCA
Source organism: Ascaphus truei (assembly GCF_040206685.1). Classification (NCBI taxonomy): domain Eukaryota; kingdom Metazoa; phylum Chordata; class Amphibia; order Anura; family Ascaphidae; genus Ascaphus; species Ascaphus truei. The sequence continues at coordinate 349,959,068 of NC_134484.1, forward strand.
AAAACGGTTTTTAATCCTGAAAATGCACCCAAAACCCTCTATAAAACTCCCAGTATACTCACAGTATACTCCCCCACAGATCCACAACAAAATATAACAAATAAAGAAAGAATAAAGCCGATTCCTTACCAAATGCTTGGGAGCTCTGCACATACGCTTCTGAATGGAGGGAGAAGCAGGATCCAGCCAGGAAAAAGCACTCACAGCCAAACTGCAAGCAGGCAAGTTCCCCTGAGTGGACCTATTTTGATCTGGTTTGAAACTGATTGGCCGGCGAAGCCGGCCAATTCAGTTAAACAACAATTCTACTTGTTACCAAGTAGAACAAAGAAAAAACCAGTCAAACAAAAAAGTAAATGAATCCAACAAGTACACTGCTAAAGTGCACTTAAAACAGAAGGGTTAATTCTGAAGAACCCTTGATGGGGGGTACCGAGCAAAGCACCCCGCCTAACGCCCACTGGGAGGCAAACTCTGAAACCGTCCCAGTGGACTCGGCGTACGAGTACTCTGCCCGAATACGGGAGTGCACCAGCGCCCGGAACATGGCCACGATGTTTGTTGGGACCCTCCCCTCCAAACACTGCTTCCTGGTTTTACAAATGGCTACCTTAGCCAATGCCAGGAGCAGGTTGACCAGGAGATCCCTAGGCTTATCGTTCCGGGACACTGGGCACCCAAAAATAAAAAGTTGAGGGGAAAAACCCAGCCAGAACTGCAGGAGAAGGCTCCTCAAGAAGGACATGAGGGGCTGCAGTCTAGCGCAACTCGAATAAATGTGATATACGGACTCCCGCTCGCCACAGAAGGGACAGGCGGCGGGGGAGTCCGTGAAGTGTGCCAAATACTCTCCTGTGCTCAGTGCACCGTGGAGGACCCTCCAACCCAAATCCCCGGCGGGACCGGGAACCAAAGATGAATAGAGTTCCCTCCACCGGGGTCTCTCGCCCTCGTTCGCAGGGAATACCCGCCTCCAGATGGTGTCTGGGCGGGTGACAAGGGCGAGGTAATGCACTATATGGAGCACAAGAGAATACAGGACTTTCCTCGGCATGCCGCGGAAACACGCCGGGGACATATCCCCCAACTTGCTGAGGTTGGGGGAAAGAAGAGCCCGAGGGGGTTGCCGTGGCTTCGGTTCCACGCAAAAATCCGGAGAGCTGAAGTTGATAGGCTGACAAGGCTCTCCGGTCTGCAATAACCCCTCAATGAAGGTGCGTGAGTCGGGGTGGATGGCATCCGTAATCTCCTGGATCAAGCGACGAGGGACGCGGGCAGTACGCAGACCCATACGGGGCGCGAGCACCTCTGCTCTTACCCAGTATCGCCGCCCATAGTCCAGGAGATCCCCGACTCTGGTCACCTGCGCCAGGATTAGCCGGCGGCAAATAGAGGGTGAATCCAACATCCGAGCCCCCACTGCCGGATTATACAGCAGGGGCTCGGCGAGGAAATCAACCCCCACCGCCTGTTCCTTCCTGGTCGCGGAGACCAGTTTCCAGGCCTTAAGTAAGTCCCGATAGTATGCCGGCAGCACCGAGAGGTCTCTACCTAAACCCTCGGGCCTGATGATAAACAGTTGCCGATCATACCTCATATTGCGCAGCTGGCGAAAGAAACTGGTTGCCAGCTGGCACCACTGCGGAGACGGATCTGCGAATAGGTATCTCTGCAGGTATTGGAGGCGGAAAGTGTGTAACTGGGAGCGAACACACACCACTCCCTGTCCACCCTCCTCCAAAGGGAGACACGCAACTCCCGCAGAGACCCAATGCTTCCCTATCCAAAGAAAATCCATCAACTTCCTCTGGATCTTGTTGATAAATTCGGGGGTCGGACCCATGGCTATCAGCCGGTGCCAAAGCTGACTGGCCACCAGCTGATTAATCACCAGGGTTCTTCCCCTGAGGGAAAGCATTCTCGACAGATACACCCATGACCCCAGACGAGCAACGACCCGTTCTTCAAGATCACTGAAGTTTTCCGGGGCCGGGACCTCCGCAGCAGACAGGTAGACTCCCAGATACTTGAGAGTATCGCCCTCCCACGAGACATTCCGAAACGCGGGGGGCAAGGAGTCCACCTGTAAGGGACCCACCAGAATGCCAGAGCACTTGGACCAGTTGATCCGAGCAGAAGAAGCCGCGGTATAGACCTCTTGGCACGCTTGTGCCCGCTCTAGATCATCTAGGTCCTGGGCCACGAGGAGCACGTCATCGGCATAAGCCGACAGGACTACCCGCATGTCAGGTTCCCGCAGCACCAGCCCGGTGAGCCTCCTCCTCAGTAGGCAGAGGAAGGGCTCAATGGCCAGCGCGTACAGTTGCCCAGACAGGGGGCACCCTTGACGTACTCCCCGACCAAACACAAAAGGTGCCGTCAGGGACCAGTTGATCTTCACCAGACACTCTGCAGAGGTGTACAGCATCTGGAGAAAGCCCACAAATTGTGGGCCGAAGCCAAACGCCTGCAGGGTCTGCATAAGGTAACGGTGATCCACTCTGTCAAACGCCTTCTCTTGATCTAGGGACAGGAAGGCGAGTGATAGACCAGTCCTTTGTGCGTAATGCATCAGGTCCCGGACCAGAAAGATGTTGTCATGAATACTCCGGCCCGGGACAGTATAGGACTGGTCGGGGTGAATCACCTCTGCCAGCACGGACTTGAGCCTCAGCGAAAGCGCTTTGGCTACGATCTTATAGTCCGTGCTGAGCAGTGATACCGGTCGCCAGTTGGAAATCTGGCGGAGATCCCCCTTCTTCGGCAGCAGAGACAGTATTGCCCGCCGACACGAAAGGGGCATCTCACCGGTCTCCAGGGCTTCGGCTAGGACCTCGGTGAAATCAGGTCCCAGCATCTCCCAGAAAAACCTGAAGAACTCCACAGTCAGCCCGTCCAGACCCGGCGTTTTTCCACGGGACATGAGATTGAGGGCTTCAGAGAGCTCGGCCATGGTCAAAGGTAACTCAAGCAGCTTCCTTCCATCCTCACTGACCGTGGGAAGCCCCTCCCATAAGACCCTGCATTTATCTGGCTGGATTGACTCCGGAGAGAAAAGATCTACATAGAATCTCCGGGTTCTGTCCCGGATGCTCTCCGGGTCAGTCAAAGGAGTACCGTCCTCTGCCAACAAGCAGGTGATATGTCTACGGTTTCCCCTCTTTTTCTCCAGCGCGTAGAAGAGTCGCGACCCGCGATCCATCTCGCGAAGGAAGTGGATGCGGGATCGCACATACGCCCCCCGAGCTCTCCGATCTTCCAAGTCCCGGAGAGCGTACTTCCTCTCCACGTACATACTCTGCAGGTATTGGTCTCCTTCCACAGACAGCCTCTTCTCGAGATCGAGCACCTCCTCCCTGAGGGCCTTGATCTCAGCATCGCGCTGCCTGCTGGCACCTCTGGTATACTCCTGACACACGAGGCGCAGATGAACCTTGCCCACGTCCCACCACTGCTCTAACGTGGCAAAGTCTGACCTGCAACCTCTCCAGGCCATCCAAAAGTCTCGGACCGACGTCTCAAACCCCTTGTCCTCCAACAAAGTATTGTTGAAGTGCCAATATGCGGCTGAAGGTGCTGCAGGTAGCAGCGTCACCGTCACGGACGCACAATTGTGGTCCGAAAACGGCGCCAGCCTAATGGCACTGGACTGGGCTCGCGACAGGCTGTGGCTGGAAATATACAGCCTGTCTATCCGGGACCAGGACATCCGTTCACCCCTAAACACCCTAACATGTGTGAACTCAGTGGATGCCTCAGGATGTTGTTCTCGCCAGACGTCTACCAAGGAGTAGCGGGTGATGACCTCCCGCAAGGCCGACGCAGAACACGGGTGTGGCTCCGGACCATTCCGGTCTTTCCGAGCCTCGAGGGTACAGTTAAAATCACCCCCGAGCACCACGTATTCGTTCGTGTCGACTGTCTCCAGGTATTCAGACATTCTGACGAAGAACTGCCTTCTCAGGGGTCCGGTGGCAGGAGCATACACGTTCAGGAAATTAAACGTGTAGTCCTCGTGTCGGACCCTGATATGCAACAGGCGACCTGGAACAACCGTTTTGGCAAGCAGCAGCTCAGGTTGAAAGGATTCAGAGAACAGGGTCACCACCCCACAAGATGTCGAAGTGAGGTGGCTGAAAAAGACCTTGCCTCGCCACTCCAGATGCCAGCTGGCTTCAGCCTCTGGAGTGGTATGGGTTTCCTGCAGGAAACTCACAGAATACTTTCCCTTCTGTAAAAAGGAGAGTACCTGGAACCTGCGCAACCCGTCCTTACAGCTGTTTACGTTAAGCGTACCGATGCTCAAAGCCATTGGTAGTCAAAGAGTTTTTCCGTCCCACAGGCGCTCAGGGTGCTATACCCCGAGAAGCCTTTACGTGCTCTCGCATCAATTTGTAGAACTTTAGGGCACGAACATGTTCATTAGACCCTGAGATTCTGGCCTTGCGGTTGGCCCTGGTGTATACAAAAAGAGAGTGGAGAATGAACGAAGCATCCTTCCACTTCTTGAGGGCCAACTTCACCTTCTTTTTTCCTTGCTTGTGAAGGGTATCTCCTAGGAACTCATCTATCTCCTGGGCAGGGATAACGGGGCTCAAGGAGCCCACCGACTCTGCGGTGCCAGAGGATGCCTCACTGAGCCCCAACTCCCCAAGCTCCTCTTGGCTGAAAAACTCAAGACCCCCGCCCCTCTCTGTGGGAGCCTTTCTCAGCCCTAGAGTGGGTCCCCTCTTTGGTGTTTCCACGAGGGGGTCCACTATATCCTCCACATCCAACCCCTGGGTAGAATCTTCAGGGGTATCTGGAGGCGGTATGATGGAGGCAGCGGTCTCCCGAGTGTCCTCGGGGGCCACAGAGGCACCCAGTGCCCTCCTAATCTCCTCTATCGCCGTGTGGATAAATGGGATGCCACAGGTGTTCTCACCAACCGCGGGAGGGCACTCGCCAACCGCGGGAGGGCACTCGCCAACCGCCGGAGGGCACTCGCCAACCGCCGGAGGGCACTCGCCAACCGCCGGAGGGCACTCGCCAACCGCCGGAGGGCACTCGCCAACCGCCGGAGGGCACTCGCCAACCGCCGGAGGGCACTCGCCAACCGCGGGAGGGCACTCGCCAACCGCGGGAGGGCACTCGCCAACCGCGGGAGGGCACTCCTCAGCATGCACCCCAAGGAGAGAGTCCAGCTTGGCAGTCATCTCTGACAAAGACCAAAACTCTCTGCGAAGAGGGCTCACGTCAGACACCCTCCAAGTGTATCCTGAATTGCTCGCTAAAGCCTCCTCTCCTACACCTGCCTTCCCCGCTCCATCCTCTAAATCCTCAACCATGGGGGTCAGCCCTAGCCAATCCCCTCCTTCCGGTGACATAAAACCTGACTCGGCCTCAGGCGCTTCACCCAAAGGTGGTACAGCCGGAGGGAGATTCTGGTCGACCCCCGAGTCTCCGAAGACAGCTACTTTCGGTGTGATAGGTTCACCGAAGCACAAGTCCCCGGGGGATGTTCTCCAACTGGGAGGAGTGTTGGAAGGCTTCCCAACGTCCATTTCTAGGGGCAAAGCCTCATGTTGTTGAGCACTTTGACCTTCCACCCCAGGGACGCCGGGTACCTCCTCTTCCCCTTGTATTCCCTCCAGATCTTCGAGGGGGGGGGGCTGCATATTTATGGATTCCGGCTCACACTGGCTAATCCTAACCAGTGGGCCGGACAGGGCCACCCTGTGCGGAATTGCTGTTACATTCCGCTTCGGAGACTTCTGAGGGTGAACGTAATACGGTTCACCCTCCTCGCCCTCCTCAATCACCCTCTTGTTTTTGTTTTTAAAAGGCTTCTTCCTGGGGGGTGCTTCCCCAGAAGAGGGTGCCACTGTCTCTCCAGCCGGAGCTTCCTCCTGCTCCCCCGCACCCTGTACGGTGCTTACATTGGGGGTAAGGTGTTCTTGGGGGGGGACAGTGACAACAGAGGGTGACTGTTCTGGGGTGACTCTTTTCTTCTCCCTCTTTTTTGGGGGGAGAGGTTCAGATGTCACTGTTTGAGATGGAGCAGTGACATCTTCTGTGGTCCCAGGGGGGACCTGGGCTCTCAAGGGCTTTTCCTTCTCCCTCTGTTCTTTGGGGAGAGGTACAGACGTCACTGTTCCAGATGGGACAGCGACATCTCTTGTGGTCCCAGGACGGACCTGGGCCCCTGAGGGCCCCGCTGTGGTGGGCACAGCGGTACGGGGTGTCTTGGCAGAGGGAGGGGTGGGTGTAGGAGTTGGGATAGGTACTCTGTTCCCTTTGAGGCAACTCCTGCGAGTATGCCCCAGCTCCTTGCACAAATAGCACCTTACCCCCTCCGTGCCATAGTACACGGTGTATGTTATGCCCTCGTAGCGCACCCCAAAAGAACCCTCCACAGATTCAGTGCTCCCCGGCAGCAGCAGTTGTACCTGCCGCCTAAATGAGAGCACATGCCTCAGCGCCCTATCTCTACAGCCCAAAGATAATTTTATTATGGGGGACTTAATGTCTCCCAGGGCTTGCAGGTATGGCTTCATGAGGCTATCTGGGATGAAGGGGGGCACATTTGACAGAATGACCTTTGTGCCTAACCCCTCCATTGGCTCTATAGGGATGTATTTCCCCCCTACACTGATGCCTTTCTGCACCAGGGTGTGAGTGGCAGCCAGCGTACGGAGGAAGAAAATGCCCCTCCCATACATTTTGCTGGCCGCCACCACAGCAGAGGGACCCACCACATCAGCCACAGCCCTCACATATATCTCCATGTTTAGGCCAGGAGACATTGGGCACCTCACCCCAAGCTTCCTGCTCAGACAGGGCGTGGCCCCAACATTGTTGTTGCTGGGGCCATCGCCTGCAACTGCCACATGCGCCCATGTTGGAACTGGGACTGCAGGGGTTACGCTGCTAACAGGTGCTGGGGGAGGCGTGGCCAGGGCACTGGAAGGACCAGGCCTAGGGCTGTGACTAAGAGTGTTGCTCCTAGGGGCCACAGTTTTTGGTGTTTTATATCCGGGCGTCGCCCCCGTTGCCGCACTTGTCCTATTCCCCTTTCCAGGCATGATAACAAATAAGCCTCTAAGTCAGGGGAGGGTATTGCTTAGGGAGAGAGGTACAGAGAGGAAACTGTCTCTTTAAGAAGAGATCTCTCTGCAAGGGGAAAAAAACAGCAGCTTTTAAAAACCTGCTGCAGTTTTAAATCTTTTCCCCCTTATTGGTTACTCTCTCTCTGTTGTAATAAGCAATCACCACAATTTTACAGGTCTTTATAGAAAAGACACAGAGCTCTCAATTGCAAGTGAGAAAGGAATCAGGCTTAAGAAAACAAAAGAGTGAAATTGGAAGTTTAAACAACCAGTAAAAACCTCCAGTAGTGAGGGAGGAGAGAGGGGGTAAGACTGCAGTTTTCCAGCCAGCTAAACTGCAGCTATGCTGGGTTAAAACACTGCAGCCCCTGGGTGAAAACCAAAAAACGGTTTTTAATCCTGAAAATGCACCCAAAACCCTCTATAAAACTCCCAGTATACTCACAGTATACTCCCCCACAGATCCACAACAAAATATAACAAAAAAAGAAAGAATAAAGCCGATTCCTTACCAAATGCCTGGGAGCTCTGCACATACGCTTCTGAATGGAAGGAGAAGCAGGATCCAGCCAGGAAAAAGCACTCACAGCCAAACTGCAAGCAGGCAAGTTCCCCTGAGTGGAAGATGCTATGGAGTGAGCCCATAACCATTTAAATGTGGGAGGGGGTGAGCTTAAATTAAGTAGGAGGTTGCCAACCTCCAATCAGCTATGACTAGCTGGACAAGAATTGTAAAACATACTGGACACCTAACAAGCTCCAATTAAACCCCCAAAATACCCACAACATATATATAAGCATATGAGTGTCAGAAGAGTGCTACTGAGCTGGCAATTGCATTAAAACCAGAGACATAACATAAAACACAGACAGAGCTCAGTTTTTAGCACATCTAGTGAGACTCATACACGGTACAGTGCCTAAATATATATGAATTAACTAATAAGTAAATGGTCATTTAGTTTGACATTTTTGGCCAAAATTGTTGTAAGCCCCTGAGCCAACGCCAAGGCAGACCACATATCAGGGGTCCCTAACGCTAATATAAATTCTTAATAACCTGTTTAATAACAGGAAGAATGATTTATAGTAAATCTGTCAATATTAGCTGTAAAGTTCTGTCTGACTGAAGCTTTTATTAACCTGTACATTACCAGGAAAAGCACTCTGTATTTGAGATGTCTCAGCCAAACTGCAAGCCAAAGTTCTGTCTGACTGAAGCTTTTATTAACCTGTACATTACCAGGAAAAGCACTCTGTATTAGAGATGTCACAGCCAAACTGCAAGCAGGCAAGTTCCCCTGAGTGGAAGATGCTATGGAGTGAGCCCATAACCATTTAAATGTGGGAGGGGGTGAGCTTAAATTAAGTAGGAGGTTGCCAACCTCCAATCAGCTATGACTAGCTGGACAAGAATTGTAAAACATACTGGACACCTAACAAGCTCCAATTAAACCCCCAAAATACCCACAACATATATATAAGCATATGAGTGTCAGAAGAGTGCTACTGAGCTGGCAATTGCATTAAAACCAGAGACATAACATAAAACACAGACAGAGCTCAGTTTTTAGCACATCTAGTGAGACTCATACACGGTACAGTGCCTAAATATATATGAATTAACTAATAAGTAAATGGTCATTTAGTTTGACATTTTTGGCCAAAATTGTTGTAAGCCCCTGAGCCAACGCCAAGGCAGACCACATATCAGGGGTCCCTAACGCTAATATAAATTCTTAATAACCTGTTTAATAACAGGAAGAATGATTTATAGTAAATCTGTCAATATTAGCTGTAAAGTTCTGTCTGACTGAAGCTTTTATTAACCTGTACATTACCAGGAAAAGCACTCTGTATTTGAGATGTCTCAGCCAAACTGCAAGCCAAAGTTCTGTCTGACTGAAGCTTTTATTAACCTGTACATTACCAGGAAAAGCACTCTGTATTAGAGATGTCACAGCCAAACTGCAAGCAGGCAAGTTCCCCTGAGTGGAAGATGCTATGGAGTGAGCCCATAACCATTTAAATGTGGGAGGGTAATTTAAGCTCACCCCCTCCCACATCTAAATGGTTATGGGCTCACTCCATAGCATCTTCCACTCAGGGGAACTTGCCTGCTTGCAGTTTGGCTGTGAGTGTTTTTTCCTGGCTGGATCCTGCTTCTCCTTCCATTCAGAAGCGTATGTGCAGAGCTCCCAGGCATTTGGTAAGGAATCGGCTTTATTCTTTCTTTTTTTTTTTTTTTTTTTTTTTTTTTTTTTTTTTTTTTTTTTTTGTTATATTTTGTTGTGGATCTGTGGGGGAGTATACTGTGAGTATACTGGGAGTTTTATAGAGGGTTTTGGGTGCTTTTTCAGGATTAAAAACCGTTTTTGGTTTTCACCCAGGGGCTGCAGTGTTTTAACCCAGCATAGCTGCAGTTTAGCTGGCTGGAAAACTGCAGTCTTACCCCCTCTCTCCTCCCTCACTACTGGAGGTTTTTACTGGTTGTTTAAACTTCCAATTTCACTCTTTTGTTTTCTTAAGCCTGATTCCTTTCTCACTTGCAATTGAGAGCTCTGTGTCTTTTCTATAAAGACTTGTAAAATTGTGGTGATTGCTTATTACAACAGAGAGAGAGTAACCAATAAGGGGAAAAAGATTTAAAACTGCAGCAGGTTTTTAAAAGCTGCTGTTTTTTCCCCTTGCAGAGAGATCTCTTCTTAAAGAGACAGTTTCCTCTCTGTACCTCTCTCCCTAAGCAATACCCTCCCCTGACTTAGAGGCTTATTTGTTATCATGCCTGGAAAGGGGAATAGGACAAGTGCGGCAACGGGGGCGACGCCCGGATATAAAACACCAAAAACTGTGGCCCCTAGGAGCAACACTCTTAGTCACAGCCCTAGGCCTGGTCCTTCCAGTGCCCTGGCCACGCCTCCCCCAGCACCTGTTAGCAGCGTAACCCCTGCAGTCCCAGTTCCAACATGGGCGCATGTGGCAGTTGCAGGCGATGGCCCCAGCAACAACAATGTTGGGGCCACGCCCTGTCTGAGCAGGAAGCTTGGGGTGAGGTGCCCAATGTCTCCTGGCCTAAACATGGAGATATATGTGAGGGCTGTGGCTGATGTGGTGGGTCCCTCTGCTGTGGTGGCGGCCAGCAAAATGTATGGGAGGGGCATTTTCTTCCTCCGTACGCTGGCTGCCACTCACACCCTGGTGCAGAAAGGCATCAGTGTAGGGGGGAAATACATCCCTATAGAGCCAATGGAGGGGTTAGGCACAAAGGTCATTCTGTCAAATGTGCCCCCCTTCATCCCAGATAGCCTCATGAAGCCATACCTGCAAGCCCTGGGAGACATTAAGTCCCCCATAATAAAATTATCTTTGGGCTGTAGAGATAGGGCGCTGAGGCATGTGCTCTCATTTAGGCGGCAGGTACAACTGCTGCTGCCGGGGAGCACTGAATCTGTGGAGGGTTCTTTTGGGGTGCGCTACGAGGGCATAACATACACCGTGTACTATGGCACGGAGGGGGTAAGGTGCTATTTGTGCAAGGAGCTGGGGCATACTCGCAGGAGTTGCCTCAAAGGGAACAGAGTACCTATCCCAACTCCTACACCCACCCCTCCCTCTGCCAAGACACCCCGTACCGCTGTGCCCACCACAGCGGGGCCCTCAGGGGCCCAGGTCCGTCCTGGGACCACAAGAGATGTCGCTGTCCCATCTGGAACAGTGACGTCTGTACCTCTCCCCAAAGAACAGAGGGAGAAGGAAAAGCCCTTGAGAGCCCAGGTCCCCCCTGGGACCACAGAAGATGTCACTGCTCCATCTCAAACAGTGACATCTGAACCTCTCCCCCCAAAAAAGAGGGAGAAGAAAAGAGTCACCCCAGAACAGTCACCCTCTGTTGTCACTGTCCCCCCCCAAGAACACCTTACCCCCAATGTAAGCACCGTACAGGGTGCGGGGGAGCAGGAGGAAGCTCCGGCTGGAGAGACAGTGGCACCCTCTTCTGGGGAAGCACCCCCCAGGAAGAAGCCTTTTAAAAACAAAAACAAGAGGGTGATTGAGGAGGGCGAGGAGGGTGAACCGTATTACGTTCACCCTCAGAAGTCTCCGAAGCGGAATGTAACAGCAATTCCGCACAGGGTGGCCCTGTCCGGCCCACTGGTTAGGATTAGCCAGTGTGAGCCGGAATCCATAAATATGCAGCCCCCCCCCCTCGAAGATCTGGAGGGAATACAAGGGGAAGAGGAGGTACCCGGCGTCCCTGGGGTGGAAGGTCAAAGTGCTCAACAACATGAGGCTTTGCCCCTAGAAATGGACGTTGGGAAGCCTTCCAACACTCCTCCCAGTTGGAGAACATCCCCCGGGGACTTGTGCTTCGGTGAACCTATCACACCGAAAGTAGCTGTCTTCGGAGACTCGGGGGTCGACCAGAATCTCCCTCCGGCTGTACCACCTTTGGGTGAAGCGCCTGAGGCCAAGTCAGGTTTTATGTCACCGGAAGGAGGGGATTGGCTAGGGCTGACCCCCATGGTTGAGGATTTAGAGGATGGAGCGGGGAAGGCAGGTGTAGGAGAGGAGGCTTTAGCGAGCAATTCAGGATACACTTGGAGGGTGTCTGACGTGAGCCCTCTTCGCAGAGAGTTTTGGTCTTTGTCAGAGATGACTGCCAAGCTGGACTCTCTCCTTGGGGTGCATGCTGAGGAGTGCCCTCCCGCGGTTGGCGAGTGCCCTCCCGCGGTTGGCGAGTGCCCTCCCGCGGTTGGCGAGTGCCCTCCCGCGGTTGGCGAGTGCCCTCCCGCGGTTGGCGAGTGCCCTCCCGCGGTTGGCGAGTGCCCTCCCGCGGTTGGTGAGAACACCTGTGGCATCCCATTTATCCACACGGCGATAGAGGAGATTAGGAGGGCACTGGGTGCCTCTGTGGCCCCCGAGGACACTCGGGAGACCGCTGCCTCCATCATACCGCCTCCAGATACCCCTGAAGATTCTACCCAGGGGTTGGATGTGGAGGATATAGTGGACCCCCTCGTGGAAACACCAAAGAGGGGACCCACTCTAGGGCTGAGAAAGGCTCCCACAGAGAGGGGCGGGGGTCTTGAGTTTTTCAGCCAAGAGGAGCTTGGGGAGTTGGGGCTCAGTGAGGCATCCTCTGGCACCGCAGAGTCGGTGGGCTCCTTGAGCCCCGTTATCCCTGCCCAAGAGATAGATGAGTTCCTAGGAGATACCCTTCACAAGCAAGGAAAAAAGAAGGTGAAGTTGGCCCTCAAGAAGTGGAAGGATGCTTCGTTCATTCTCCACTCTCTTTTTGTATACACCAGGGCCAACCGCAAGGCCAGAATCTCAGGGTCTAATGAACATGTTCGTGCCCTAAAGTTCTACAAATTGATGCGAGAGCACGTAAAGGCTTCTCGGGGTATAGCACCCTGAGCGCCTGTGGGACGGAAAAACTCTTTGACTACCAATGGCTTTGAGCATCGGTACGCTTAACGTAAACAGCTGTAAGGACGGGTTGCGCAGGTTCCAGGTACTCTCCTTTTTACAGAAGGGAAAGTATTCTGTGAGTTTCCTGCAGGAAACCCATACCACTCCAGAGGCTGAAGCCAGCTGGCATCTGGAGTGGCGAGGCAAGGTCTTTTTCAGCCACCTCACTTCGACATCTTGTGGGGTGGTGACCCTGTTCTCTGAATCCTTTCAACCTGAGCTGCTGCTTGCCAAAACGGTTGTTCCAGGTCGCCTGTTGCATATCAGGGTCCGACACGAGGACTACACGTTTAATTTCCTGAACGTGTATGCTCCTGCCACCGGACCCCTGAGAAGGCAGTTCTTCGTCAGAATGTCTGAATACCTGGAGACAGTCGACACGAACGAATACGTGGTGCTCGGGGGTGATTTTAACTGTACCCTCGAGGCTCGGAAAGACCGGAATGGTCCGGAGCCACACCCGTGTTCTGCGTCGGCCTTGCGGGAGGTCATCACCCGCTACTCCTTGGTAGACGTCTGGCGAGAACAACATCCTGAGGCATCCACTGAGTTCACACATGTTAGGGTGTTTAGGGGTGAACGGATGTCCTGGTCCCGGATAGACAGGCTGTATATTTCCAGCCACAGCCTGTCGCGAGCCCAGTCCAGTGCCATTAGGCTGGCGCCGTTTTCGGACCACAATTGTGCGTCCGTGACGGTGACGCTGCTACCTGCAGCACCTTCAGCCGCATATTGGCACTTCAACAATACTTTGTTGGAGGACAAGGGGTTTGAGACGTCGGTCCGAGACTTTTGGATGGCCTGGAGAGGTTGCAGGTCAGACTTTGCCACGTTAGAGCAGTGGTGGGACGTGGGCAAGGTTCATCTGCGCCTCGTGTGTCAGGAGTATACCAGAGGTGCCAGCAGGCAGCGCGATGCTGAGATCAAGGCCCTCAGGGAGGAGGTGCTCGATCTCGAGAAGAGGCTGTCTGTGGAAGGAGACCAATACCTGCAGAGTATGTACGTGGAGAGGAAGTACGCTCTCCGGGACTTGGAAGATCGGAGAGCTCGGGGGGCGTATGTGCGATCCCGCATCCACTTCCTTCGCGAGATGGATCGCGGGTCGCGACTCTTCTACGCGCTGGAGAAAAAGAGGGGAAACCGTAGACATATCACCTGCTTGTTGGCAGAGGACGGTACTCCTTTGACTGACCCGGAGAGCATCCGGGACAGAACCCGGAGATTCTATGTAGATCTTTTCTCTCCGGAGTCAATCCAGCCAGATAAATGCAGGGTCTTATGGGAGGGGCTTCCCACGGTCAGTGAGGATGGAAGGGAGCTGCTTGAGTTACCTTTGACCATGGCCGAGCTCTCTGAAGCCCTCAATCTCATGTCCCGCGGAAAAACGCCGGGTCTAGACGGGCTGACTGTGGAGTTCTTCCGGTTTTTCTGGGAGATGCTGGGACCTGATTTCACCGAGGTCCTAGCCGAAGCCCTGGAGACCGGTGAGATGCCCCTTTCGTGTCGGTGGGCAATACTGTCTCTGCTGCCGAAGAAGGGGGATCTCCGCCAGATTTCCAACTGGCGACCGGTATCACTGCTCAGCACGGACTATAAGATCGTAGCCAAAGCGCTTTCGCTGAGGCTCAAGTCCGTGCTGGCAGAGGTGATTCACCCCGACCAGTCCTATACTGTCCCGGGCCGGAGTATTCATGACAACATCTTTCTGGTCCGGGACCTGATGCATTACGCACAAAAGACTGGTCTATCACTCGCCTTCCTGTCCCTAGATCAAGAGAAGGCGTTTGACAGAGTGGATCACCGTTACCTTATGCAGACCCTGCAGGCGTTTGGCTTCGGCCCACAATTTGTGGGCTTTCTCCAGATGCTGTACGCCTCTGCAGAGTGTCTGGTGAAGATCAACTGGTCCCTGACGGCACCTTTTGTGTTTGGACGGGGAGTACGTCAAGGGTGCCCCCTGTCTGGGCAACTGTACGCGCTGGCCATTGAGCCCTTCCTCTGCCTACTGAGGAGGAGGCTCACCGGGCTGGTGCTGCGGGAACCTGACATGCGGGTAGTCCTGTCGGCTTATGCCGATGACGTGCTCCTCGTGGCCCAGGACCTAGATGATCTAGAGCGGGCACAAGCGTGCCAAGAGGTCTATACCGCGGCCTCTTCTGCTCGGATCAACTGGTCCAAGTGCTCTGGCATTCTGGTGGGTCCCTTACAGGTGGACTCCTTGCCCCCCGCGTTTCGGAATGTCTCGTGGGAGGGCGATACTCTCAAGTATCTGGGAGTCTACCTGTCTGCTGCGGAGGTCCCGGCCCCGGAAAACTTCAGTGATCTTGAAGAACGGGTCGTTGCTCGTCTGGGGTCATGGGTGTATCTGTCGAGAATGCTTTCCCTCAGGGGAAGAACCCTGGTGATTAATCAGCTGGTGGCCAGTCAGCTTTGGCACCGGCTGATAGCCATGGGTCCGACCCCCGAATTTATCAACAAGATCCAGAGGAAGTTGATGGATTTTCTTTGGATAGGGAAGCATTGGGTCTCTGCGGGAGTTGCGTGTCTCCCTTTGGAGGAGGGTGGACAGGGAGTGGTGTGTGTCCGCTCCCAGTTACACACTTTCCGCCTCCAATACCTGCAGAGATACCTATTCGCAGATCCGTCTCCGCAGTGGTGCCAGCTGGCAACCAGTTTCTTTCGCCAGCTGCGCAATATGAGGTATGATCGGCAACTGTTTATCATCAGGCCCGAGGGTTTAGGTAGAGACCTCTCGGTGCTGCCGGCATACTATCGGGACTTACTTAAGGCCTGGAAACTGGTCTCCGCGACCAGGAAGGAACAGGCGGTGGGGGTTGATTTCCTCGCCGAGCCCCTGCTGTATAATCCGGCAGTGGGGGCTCGGATGTTGGATTCACCCTCTATTTGCCGCCGGCTAATCCTGGCGCAGGTGACCAGAGTCGGGGATCTCCTGGACTATGGGCGGCGATACTGGGTAAGAGCAGAGGTGCTCGCGCCCCGTATGGGTCTGCGTACTGCCCGCGTCCCTCGTCGCTTGATCCAGGAGATTACGGATGCCATCCACCCCGACTCACGCACCTTCATTGAGGGGTTATTGCAGACCGGAGAGCCTTGTCAGCCTATCAACTTCAGCTCTCCGGATTTTTGCGTGGAACCGAAGCCACGGCAACCCCCTCGGGCTCTTCTTTCCCCCAACCTCAGCAAGTTGGGGGATATGTCCCCGGCGTGTTTCCGCGGCATGCCGAGGAAAGTCCTGTATTCTCTTGTGCTCCATATAGTGCATTACCTCGCCCTTGTCACCCGCCCAGACACCATCTGGAGGCGGGTATTCCCTGCGAACGAGGGCGAGAGACCCCGGTGGAGGGAACTCTATTCATCTTTGGTTCCCGGTCCCGCCGGGGATTTGGGTTGGAGGGTCCTCCACGGTGCACTGAGCACAGGAGAGTATTTGGCACACTTCACGGACTCCCCCGCCGCCTGTCCCTTCTGTGGCGAGCGGGAGTCCGTATATCACATTTATTCGAGTTGCGCTAGACTGCAGCCCCTCATGTCCTTCTTGAGGAGCCTTCTCCTGCAGTTCTGGCTGGGTTTTTCCCCTCAACTTTTTATTTTTGGGTGCCCAGTGTCCCGGAACGATAAGCCTAGGGATCTCCTGGTCAACCTGCTCCTGGCATTGGCTAAGGTAGCCATTTGTAAAACCAGGAAGCAGTGTTTGGAGGGGAGGGTCCCAACAAACATCGTGGCCATGTTCCGGGCGCTGGTGCACTCCCGTATTCGGGCAGAGTACTTGTACGCCGAGTCCACTGGGACGGTTTCAGAGTTTGCCTCCCAGTGGGCGTTAGGCGGGGTGCTTTGCTCGGTACCCCCCATCAAGGGTTCTTCAGAATTAACCCTTCTGTTTTAAGTGCACTTTAGCAGTGTACTTGTTGGATTCATTTACTTTTTTGTTTGACTGGTTTTTTCTTTGTTCTACTTGGTAACAAGTAGAATTGTTGTTTAACTGAATTGGCCGGCTTCGCCGGCCAATCAGTTTCAAACCAGATCAAAATAGGTCCACTCAGGGGAACTTGCCTGCTTGCAGTTTGGCTGTGAGTGTTTTTTCCTGGCTGGATCCTGCTTCTCCTTCCATTCAGAAGCGTATGTGCAGAGCTCCCAGGCATTTGGTAAGGAATCGGCTTTATTCTTTCTTTTTTTGTTATATTTTGTTGTGGATCTGTGGGGGAGTATACTGTGAGTATACTGGGAGTTTTATAGAGGGTTTTGGGTGCATTTTCAGGATTAAAAACCGTTTTTGGTTTTCACCCAGGGGCTGCAGTGTTTTAACCCAGCATAGCTGCAGTTTAGCTGGCTGGAAAACTGCAGTCTTACCCCCTCTCTCCTCCCTCACTACTGGAGGTTTTTACTGGTTGTTTAAACTTCCAATTTCACTCTTTTGTTTTCTTAAGCCTGATTCCTTTCTCACTTGCAATTGAGAGCTCTGTGTCTTTTCTATAAAGACTTGTAAAATTGTGGTGATTGCTTATTACAACAGAGAGAGAGTAACCAATAAGGGGAAAAAGATTTAAAACTGCAGCAGGTTTTTTAAAAGCTGCTGTTTTTTTCCCCTTGCAGAGAGATCTCTTCTTAAAGAGACAGTTTCCTCTCTGTACCTCTCTCCCTAAGCAATACCCTCCCCTGACTTAGAGGCTTATTTGTTATCATGCCTGGAAAGGGGAATAGGACAAGTGCGGCAACGGGGGCGACGCCCGGATATAAAACACCAAAAACTGTGGCCCCTAGGAGCAACACTCTTAGTCACAGCCCTAGGCCTGGTCCTTCCAGTGCCCTGGCCACGCCTCCCCCAGCACCTGTTAGCAGCGTAACCCCTGCAGTCCCAGTTCCAACATGGGCGCATGTGGCAGTTGCAGGCGATGGCCCCAGCAACAACAATGTTGGGGCCACGCCCTGTCTGAGCAGGAAGCTTGGGGTGAGGTGCCCAATGTCTCCTGGCCTAAACATGGAGATATATGTGAGGGCTGTGGCTGATGTGGTGGGTCCCTCTGCTGTGGTGGCGGCCAGCAAAATGTATGGGAGGGGCATTTTCTTCCTCCGTACGCTGGCTGCCACTCACACCCTGGTGCAGAAAGGCATCAGTGTAGGGGGGAAATACATCCCTATAGAGCCAATGGAGGGGTTAGGCACAAAGGTCATTCTGTCAAATGTGCCCCCCTTCATCCCAGATAGCCTCATGAAGCCATACCTGCAAGCCCTGGGAGACATTAAGTCCCCCATAATAAAATTATCTTTGGGCTGTAGAGATAGGGCGCTGAGGCATGTGCTCTCATTTAGGCGGCAGGTACAACTGCTGCTGCCGGGGAGCACTGAATCTGTGGAGGGTTCTTTTGGGGTGCGCTACGAGGGCATAACATACACCGTGTACTATGGCACGGAGGGGGTAAGGTGCTATTTGTGCAAGGAGCTGGGGCATACTCGCAGGAGTTGCCTCAAAGGGAACAGAGTACCTATCCCAACTCCTACACCCACCCCTCCCTCTGCCAAGACACCCCGTACCGCTGTGCCCACCACAGCGGGGCCCTCAGGGGCCCAGGTCCGTCCTGGGACCACAAGAGATGTCGCTGTCCCATCTGGAACAGTGACGTCTGTACCTCTCCCCAAAGAACAGAGGGAGAAGGAAAAGCCCTTGAGAGCCCAGGTCCCCCCTGGGACCACAGAAGATGTCACTGCTCCATCTCAAACAGTGACATCTGAACCTCTCCCCCCAAAAAAGAGGGAGAAGAAAAGAGTCACCCCAGAACAGTCACCCTCTGTTGTCACTGTCCCCCCCCAAGAACACCTTACCCCCAATGTAAGCACCGTACAGGGTGCGGGGGAGCAGGAGGAAGCTCCGGCTGGAGAGACAGTGGCACCCTCTTCTGGGGAAGCACCCCCCAGGAAGAAGCCTTTTAAAAACAAAAACAAGAGGGTGATTGAGGAGGGCGAGGAGGGTGAACCGTATTACGTTCACCCTCAGAAGTCTCCGAAGCGGAATGTAACAGCAATTCCGCACAGGGTGGCCCTGTCCGGCCCACTGGTTAGGATTAGCCAGTGTGAGCCGGAATCCATAAATATGCAGCCCCCCCCCCTCGAAGATCTGGAGGGAATACAAGGGGAAGAGGAGGTACCCGGCGTCCCTGGGGTGGAAGGTCAAAGTGCTCAACAACATGAGGCTTTGCCCCTAGAAATGGACGTTGGGAAGCCTTCCAACACTCCTCCCAGTTGGAGAACATCCCCCGGGGACTTGTGCTTCGGTGAACCTATCACACCGAAAGTAGCTGTCTTCGGAGACTCGGGGGTCGACCAGAATCTCCCTCCGGCTGTACCACCTTTGGGTGAAGTGCCTGAGGCCGAGTCAGGTTTTATGTCACCGGAAGGAGGGGATTGGCTAGGGCTGACCCCCATGGTTGAGGATTTAGAGGATGGAGCGGGGAAGGCAGGTGTAGGAGAGGAGGCTTTAGCGAGCAATTCAGGATACACTTGGAGGGTGTCTGACGTGAGCCCTCTTCGCAGAGAGTTTTGGTCTTTGTCAGAGATGACTGCCAAGCTGGACTCTCTCCTTGGGGTGCATGCTGAGGAGTGCCCTCCCGCGGTTGGCGAGTGCCCTCCCGCGGTTGGCGAGTGCCCTCCAGCGGTTGGCGAGTGCCCTCCAGCGGTTGGCGAGTGCCCTCCCGCGGTTGGCGAGTGCCCTCCCGCGGTTGGCGAGTGCCCTCCCGCGGTTGGCGAGTGCCCTCCCGCGGTTGGTGAGAACACCTGTGGCATCCCATTTATCCACACGGCGATAGAGGAGATTAGGAGGGCACTGGGTGCCTCTGTGGCCCCCGAGGATACTCGGGAGACCGCTGCCTCCATCATACCGCCTCCAGATACCCCTGAAGATTCTACCCAGGGGTTGGATGTGGAGGATATAGTGGACCCCCTCGTGGAAACACCAAAGAGGGGACCCACTCTAGGGCTGAGAAAGGCTCCCACAGAGAGGGGCGGGGGTCTTGAGTTTTTCAGCCAAGAGGAGCTTGGGGAGTTGGGGCTCAGTGAGGCATCCTCTGGCACCGCAGAGTCGGTGGGCTCCTTGAGCCCCGTTATCCCTGCCCAGGAGATAGATGAGTTCCTAGGAGATACCCTTCACAAGCAAGGAAAAAAGAAGGTGAAGTTGGCCCTCAAGAAGTGGAAGGATGCTTCGTTCATTCTCCACTCTCTTTTTGTATACACCAGGGCCAACCGCAAGGCCAGAATCTCAGGGTCTAATGAACATGTTCGTGCCCTAAAGTTCTACAAATTGATGCGAGAGCACGTAAAGGCTTCTCGGGGTATAGCACCCTGAGCGCCTGTGGGACGGAAAAACTCTTTGACTACCAATGGCTTTGAGCATCGGTACGCTTAACGTAAACAGCTGTAAGGACGGGTTGCGCAGGTTCCAGGTACTCTCCTTTTTACAGAAGGGAAAGTATTCTGTGAGTTTCCTGCAGGAAACCCATACCACTCCAGAGGCTGAAGCCAGCTGGCATCTGGAGTGGCGAGGCAAGGTCTTTTTCAGCCACCTCACTTCGACATCTTGTGGGGTGGTGACCCTGTTCTCTGAATCCTTTCAACCTGAGCTGCTGCTTGCCAAAACGGTTGTTCCAGGTCGCCTGTTGCATATCAGGGTCCGACACGAGGACTACACGTTTAATTTCCTGAACGTGTATGCTCCTGCCACCGGACCCCTGAGAAGGCAGTTCTTCGTCAGAATGTCTGAATACCTGGAGACAGTCGACACGAACGAATACGTGGTGCTCGGGGGTGATTTTAACTGTACCCTCGAGGCTCGGAAAGACCGGAATGGTCCGGAGCCACACCCGTGTTCTGCGTCGGCCTTGCGGGAGGTCATCACCCGCTACTCCTTGGTAGACGTCTGGCGAGAACAACATCCTGAGGCATCCACTGAGTTCACACATGTTAGGGTGTTTAGGGGTGAACGGATGTCCTGGTCCCGGATAGACAGGCTGTATATTTCCAGCCACAGCCTGTCGCGAGCCCAGTCCAGTGCCATTAGGCTGGCGCCGTTTTCGGACCACAATTGTGCGTCCGTGACGGTGACGCTGCTACCTGCAGCACCTTCAGCCGCATATTGGCACTTCAACAATACTTTGTTGGAGGACAAGGGGTTTGAGACGTCGGTCCGAGACTTTTGGATGGCCTGGAGAGGTTGCAGGTCAGACTTTGCCACGTTAGAGCAGTGGTGGGACGTGGGCAAGGTTCATCTGCGCCTCGTGTGTCAGGAGTATACCAGAGGTGCCAGCAGGCAGCGCGATGCTGAGATCAAGGCCCTCAGGGAGGAGGTGCTCGATCTCGAGAAGAGGCTGTCTGTGGAAGGAGACCAATACCTGCAGAGTATGTACGTGGAGAGGAAGTACGCTCTCCGGGACTTGGAAGATCGGAGAGCTCGGGGGGCGTATGTGCGATCCCGCATCCACTTCCTTCGCGAGATGGATCGCGGGTCGCGACTCTTCTACGCGCTGGAGAAAAAGAGGGGAAACCGTAGACATATCACCTGCTTGTTGGCAGAGGACGGTACTCCTTTGACTGACCCGGAGAGCATCCGGGACAGAACCCGGAGATTCTATGTAGATCTTTTCTCTCCAGAGTCAATCCAGCCAGATAAATGCAGGGTCTTATGGGAGGGGCTTCCCACGGTCAGTGAGGATGGAAGGGAGCTGCTTGAGTTACCTTTGACCATGGCCGAGCTCTCTGAAGCCCTCAATCTCATGTCCCGCGGAAAAACGCCGGGTCTGGACGGGCTGACTGTGGAGTTCTTCCGGTTTTTCTGGGAGATGCTGGGACCTGATTTCACCGAGGTCCTAGCCGAAGCCCTGGAGACCGGTGAGATGCCCCTTTCGTGTCGGCGGGCAATACTGTCTCTGCTGCCGAAGAAGGGGGATCTCCGCCAGATTTCCAACTGGCGACCGGTATCACTGCTCAGCACGGACTATAAGATCGTAGCCAAAGCGCTTTCGCTGAGGCTCAAGTCCGTGCTGGCAGAGGTGATTCACCCCGACCAGTCCTATACTGTCCCGGGCCGGAGTATTCATGACAACATCTTTCTGGTCCGGGACCTGATGCATTACGCACAAAGGACTGGTCTATCACTCGCCTTCCTGTCCCTAGATCAAGAGAAGGCATTTGACAGAGTGGATCACCGTTACCTTATGCAGACCCTGCAGGCGTTTGGCTTCGGCCCACAATTTGTGGGCTTTCTCCAGATGCTGTACGCCTCTGCAGAGTGTCTGGTGAAGATCAACTGGTCCCTGACGGCACCTTTTGTGTTTGGTCGGGGAGTACGTCAAGGGTGCCCCCTGTCTGGGCAACTGTACGCGCTGGCCATTGAGCCCTTCCTCTGCCTACTGAGGAGGAGGCTCACCGGGCTGGTGCTGCGGGAACCTGACATGCGGGTAGTCCTGTCGGCTTATGCCGATGACGTGCTCCTCGTGGCCCAGGACCTAGATGATCTAGAGCGGGCACAAGCGTGCCAAGAGGTCTATACCGCGGCCTCTTCTGCTCGGATCAACTGGTCCAAGTGCTCTGGCATTCTGGTGGGTCCCTTACAGGTGGACTCCTTGCCCCCCGCGTTTCGGAATGTCTCGTGGGAGGGCGATACTCTCAAGTATCTGGGAGTCTACCTGTCTGCTGCGGAGGTCCCGGCCCCGGAAAACTTCAGTGATCTTGAAGAACGGGTCGTTGCTCGTCTGGGGTCATGGGTGTATCTGTCGAGAATGCTTTCCCTCAGGGGAAGAACCCTGGTGATTAATCAGCTGGTGGCCAGTCAGCTTTGGCACCGGCTGATAGCCATGGGTCCGACCCCCGAATTTATCAACAAGATCCAGAGGAAGTTGATGGATTTTCTTTGGATAGGGAAGCATTGGGTCTCTGCGGGAGTTGCGTGTCTCCCTTTGGAGGAGGGTGGACAGGGAGTGGTGTGTGTTCGCTCCCAGTTACACACTTTCCGCCTCCAATACCTGCAGAGATACCTATTCGCAGATCCGTCTCCGCAGTGGTGCCAGCTGGCAACCAGTTTCTTTCGCCAGCTGCGCAATATGAGGTATGATCGGCAACTGTTTATCATCAGGCCCGAGGGTTTAGGTAGAGACCTCTCGGTGCTGCCGGCATACTATCGGGACTTACTTAAGGCCTGGAAACTGGTCTCCGCGACCAGGAAGGAACAGGCGGTGGGGGTTGATTTCCTCGCCGAGCCCCTGCTGTATAATCCGGCAGTGGGGGCTCGGATGTTGGATTCACCCTCTATTTGCCGCCGGCTAATCCTGGCGCAGGTGACCAGAGTCGGGGATCTCCTGGACTATGGGCGGCGATACTGGGTAAGAGCAGAGGTGCTCGCGCCCCGTATGGGTCTGCGTACTGCCCGCGTCCCTCGTCGCTTGATCCAGGAGATTACGGATGCCATCCACCCCGACTCACGCACCTTCATTGAGGGGTTATTGCAGACCGGAGAGCCTTGTCAGCCTATCAACTTCAGCTCTCCGGATTTTTGCGTGGAACCGAAGCCACGGCAACCCCCTCGGGCTCTTCTTTCCCCCAACCTCAGCAAGTTGGGGGATATGTCCCCGGCATGTTTCCGCGGCATGCCGAGGAAAGTCCTGTATTCTCTTGTGCTCCATATAGTGCATTATCTCGCCCTTGTCACCCGCCCAGACACCATCTGGAGGCGGGTATTCCCTGCGAACGAGGGCGAGAGACCCCGGTGGAGGGAACTCTATTCATCTTTGGTTCCCGGTCCCGCCGGGGATTTGGGTTGGAGGGTCCTCCACGGTGCACTGAGCACAGGAGAGTATTTGGCACACTTCACGGACTCCCCCGCCGCCTGTCCCTTCTGTGGCGAGCGGGAGTCCGTATATCACATTTATTCGAGTTGCGCTAGACTGCAGCCCCTCATGTCCTTCTTGAGGAGCCTTCTCCTGCAGTTCTGGCTGGGTTTTTCCCCTCAACTTTTTATTTTTGGGTGCCCAGTGTCCCGGAACGATAAGCCTAGGGATCTCCTGGTCAACCTGCTCCTGGCATTGGCTAAGGTAGCCATTTGTAAAACCAGGAAGCAGTGTTTGGAGGGGAGGGTCCCAACAAACATCGTGGCCATGTTCCGGGCGCTGGTGCACTCCCGTATTCGGGCAGAGTACTCGTACGCCGAGTCCACTGGGACGGTTTCAGAGTTTGCCTCCCAGTGGGCGTTAGGCGGGGTGCTTTGCTCGGTACCCCCCATCAAGGGTTCTTCAGAATTAACCCTTCTGTTTTAAGTGCACTTTAGCAGTGTACTTGTTGGATTCATTTACTTTTTTGTTTGACTGGTTTTTTCTTTGTTCTACTTGGTAACAAGTAGAATTGTTGTTTAACTGAATTGGCCGGCTTCGCCGGCCAATCAGTTTCAAACCAGATCAAAATAGGTCCACTCAGGGGAACTTGCCTGCTTGCAGTTTGGCTGTGAGTGCTTTTTCCTGGCTGGATCCTGCTTCTCCTTCCATTCAGAAGCGTATGTGCAGAGCTCCCAGGCATTTGGTAAGGAATCGGCTTTATTCTTTCTATATTTGTTATATTTTGTTGTGGATCTGTGGGGGAGTATACTGTGAGTATACTGGGAGTTTTATAGAGGGTTTTTTGGGTGCATTTTCAGGATTAAAAACCGTTTTTGGTTTTCACCCAGGGGCTGCAGTGTTTTAACCCAGCATAGCTGCAGTTTAGCTGTCTGGAAAACTGCAGTCTTACCCCCTCTCTCCTCCCTCACTACTGGAGGTTTTTACTGGTTGTTTAAACTTCCAATTTCACTCTTTTGTTTTCTTAAGCCTGATTCCTTTCTCACTTGCAATTGAGAGCTCTGTGTCTTTTCTATAAAGACCTGTAAAATTGTGGTGATTGCTTATTACAACAGAGAGAGAGTAACCAATAAGGGGGAAAAGATTTAAAACTGCAGCAGGTTTTTAAAAAGCTGCTGTTTTTTTCCCCTTGCAGAGAGATCTCTTCTTAAAGAGACAGTTTCCTCTCTGTACCTCTCTCCCTAAGCAATACCCTCCCCTGACTTAGAGGCTTATTTGTTATCATGCCTGGAAAGGGGAATAGGACAAGTGCGGCAATGGGGGCGACGCCCGGATATAAAACACCAAAAACTGTGGCCCCTAGGAGCAACACTCTTAGTCACAGCCCTAGGCCTGGTCCTTCCAGTGCCCTGGCCACGCCTCCCCCAGCACCTGTTAGCAGCGTAACCCCTGCAGTCCCAGTTCCAACATGGGCGCATGTGGCAGTTGCAGGCGAAGGCCCCAGCAACAACAATGCTGGGGCCACGCCCTGTCTGAGCAGGAAGCTTGGGGTGAGGTGCCCAATGTCTCCTGGCCTAAACATGGAGATATATGTGAGGGCTGTGGCTGATGTGGTGGGTCCCTCTGCTGTGGTGGCGGCCAGCAAAATGTATGGGAGGGGCATTTTCTTCCTCCGTACGCTGGCTGCCACTCACACCCTGGTGCAGAAAGGCATCAGTGTAGGGGGGAAATACATCCCTATAGAGCCAATGGAGGGGTTAGGCACAAAGGTCATTCTGTCAAATGTGCCCCCCTTCATCCCAGATAGCCTCATGAAGCCATACCTGCAAGCCCTGGGAGACATTAAGTCCCCCATAATAAAATTATCTTTGGGCTGTAGAGATAGGGCGCTGAGGCATGTGCTCTCATTTAGGCGGCAGGTACAACTGCTGCTGCCGGGGAGCACTGAATCTGTGGAGGGTTCTTTTGGGGTGCGCTACGAGGGCATAACATACACCGTGTACTATGGCACGGAGGGGGTAAGGTGCTATTTGTGCAAGGAGCTGGGGCATACTCGCAGGAGTTGCCTCAAAGGGAACAGAGTACCTATCCCAACTCCTACACCCACCCCTCCCTCTGCCAAGACACCCCGTACCGCTGTGCCCACCACAGCGGGGCCCTCAGGGGCCCAGGTCCGTCCTGGGACCACAAGAGATGTCGCTGTCCCATCTGGAACAGTGACGTCTGTACCTCTCCCCAAAGAACAGAGGGAGAAGGAAAAGCCCTTGAGAGCCCAGGTCCCCCCTGGGACCACAGAAGATGTCACTGCTCCATCTCAAACAGTGACATCTGAACCTCTCCCCCCAAAAAAGAGGGAGAAGAAAAGAGTCACCCCAGAACAGTCACCCTCTGTTGTCACTGTCCCCCCCCAAGAACACCTTACCCCCAATGTAAGCACCGTACAGGGTGCGGGGGAGCAGGAGGAAGCTCCGGCTGGAGAGACAGTGGCACCCTCTTCTGGGGAAGCACCCCCCAGGAAGAAGCCTTTTAAAAACAAAAACAAGAGGGTGATTGAGGAGGGCGAGGAGGGTGAACCGTATTACGTTCACCCTCAGAAGTCTCCGAAGCGGAATATAACAGCAATTCCGCACAGGGTGGCCCTGTCCGGCCCACTGGTTAGGATTAGCCAGTGTGAGCCGGAATCCATAAATATGCAGCCCCCCCCCCCCCCTCGAAGATCTGGAGGGAATACAAGGGGAAGAGGAGGTACCCGGCGTCCCTGGGGTGGAAGGTCAAAGTGCTCAACAACATGAGGCTTTGCCCCTAGAAATGGACGTTGGGAAGCCTTCCAACACTCCTCCCAGTTGGAGAACATCCCCCGGGGACTTGTGCTTCGGTGAACCTATCACACCGAAAGTAGCTGTCTTCGGAGACTCGGGGGTCGACCAGAATCTCCCTCCGGCTGTACCACCTTTGGGTGAAGCGCCTGAGGCCGAGTCAGGTTTTATGTCACCGGAAGGAGGGGATTGGCTAGGGCTGACCCCCATGGTTGAGGATTTAGAGGATGGAGCGGGGAAGGCAGGTGTAGGAGAGGAGGCTTTAGCGAGCAATTCAGGATACACTTGGAGGGTGTCTGACGTGAGCCCTCTTCGCAGAGAGTTTTGGTCTTTGTCAGAGATGACTGCCAAGCTGGACTCTCTCCTTGGGGTGCATGCTGAGGAGTGCCCTCCCGCGGTTGGCGAGTGCCCTCCCGCGGTTGGCGAGTGCCCTCCAGCGGTTGGCGAGTGCCCTCCCGCGGTTGGCGAGTGCCCTCCCGCGGTTGGCGAGTGCCCTCCCGCGGTTGGCGAGTGCCCTCCCGCGGTTGGCGAGTGCCCTCCCGCGGTTGGTGAGAACACCTGTGGCATCCCATTTATCCACACGGCGATAGAGGAGATTAGGAGGGCACTGGGTGCCTCTGTGGCCCCCGAGGACACTCGGGAGACCGCTGCCTCCATCATACCGCCTCCAGATACCCCTGAAGATTCTACCCAGGGGTTGGATGTGGAGGATATAGTGGACCCCCTCGTGGAAACACCAAAGAGGGGACCCACTCTAGGGCTGAGAAAGGCTCCCACAGAGAGGGGCGGGGGTCTTGAGTTTTTCAGCCAAGAGGAGCTTGGGGAGTTGGGGCTCAGTGAGGCATCCTCTGGCACCGCAGAGTCGGTGGGCTCCTTGAGCCCCGTTATCCCTGCCCAGGAGATAGATGAGTTCCTAGGAGATACCCTTCACAAGCAAGGAAAAAAGAAGGTGAAGTTGGCCCTCAAGAAGTGGAAGGATGCTTCGTTCATTCTCCACTCTCTTTTTGTATACACCAGGGCCAACCGCAAGGCCAGAATCTCAGGGTCTAATGAACATGTTCGTGCCCTAAAGTTCTACAAATTGATGCGAGAGCACGTAAAGGCTTCTCGGGGTATAGCACCCTGAGCGCCTGTGGGACGGAAAAACTCTTTGACTACCAATGGCTTTGAGCATCGGTACGCTTAACGTAAACAGCTGTAAGGACGGGTTGCGCAGGTTCCAGGTACTCTCCTTTTTACAGAAGGGAAAGTATTCTGTGAGTTTCCTGCAGGAAACCCATACCACTCCAGAGGCTGAAGCCAGCTGGCATCTGGAGTGGCGAGGCAAGGTCTTTTTCAGCCACCTCACTTCGACATCTTGTGGGGTGGTGACCCTGTTCTCTGAATCCTTTCAACCTGAGCTGCTGCTTGCCAAAACGGTTGTTCCAGGTCGCCTGTTGCATATCAGGGTCCGACACGAGGACTACACGTTTAATTTCCTGAACGTGTATGCTCCTGCCACCGGACCCCTGAGAAGGCAGTTCTTCGTCAGAATGTCTGAATACCTGGAGACAGTCGACACGAACGAATACGTGGTGCTCGGGGGTGATTTTAACTGTACCCTCGAGGCTCGGAAAGACCGGAATGGTCCGGAGCCACACCCGTGTTCTGCGTCGGCCTTGTGGGAGGTCATCACCCGCTACTCCTTGGTAGACGTCTGGCGAGAACAACATCCTGAGGCATCCACTGAGTTCACACATGTTAGGGTGTTTAGGGGTGAACGGATGTCCTGGTCCCGGATAGACAGGCTGTATATTTCCAGCCACAGCCTGTCGCGAGCCCAGTCCAGTGCCATTAGGCTGGCGCCGTTTTCGGACCACAATTGTGCGTCCGTGACGGTGACGCTGCTACCTGCAGCACCTTCAGCCGCATATTGGCACTTCAACAATACTTTGTTGGAGGACAAGGGGTTTGAGACGTCGGTCCGAGACTTTTGGATGGCCTGGAGAGGTTGCAGGTCAGACTTTGCCACGTTAGAGCAGTGGTGGGACGTGGGCAAGGTTCATCTGCGCCTCGTGTGTCAGGAGTATACCAGAGGTGCCAGCAGGCAGCGCGATGCTGAGATCAAGGCCCTCAGGGAGGAGGTGCTCGATCTCGAGAAGAGGCTGTCTGTGGAAGGAGACCAATACCTGCAGAGTATGTACGTGGAGAGGAAGTACGCTCTCCGGGACTTGGAAGATCGGAGAGCTCGGGGGGCGTATGTGCGATCCCGCATCCACTTCCTTCGCGAGATGGATCGCGGGTCGCGACTCTTCTACGCGCTGGAGAAAAAGAGGGGAAACCGTAGACATATCACCTGCTTGTTGGCAGAGGACGGTACTCCTTTGACTGACCCGGAGAGCATCCGGGACAGAACCCGGAGATTCTATGTAGATCTTTTCTCTCCGGAGTCAATCCAGCCAGATAAATGCAGGGTCTTATGGGAGGGGCTTCCCACGGTCAGTGAGGATGGAAGGGAGCTGCTTGAGTTACCTTTGACCATGGCCGAGCTCTCTGAAGCCCTCAATCTCATGTCCCGCGGAAAAACGCCGGGTCTAGACGGGCTGACTGTGGAGTTCTTCCGGTTTTTCTGGGAGATGCTGGGACCTGATTTCACCGAGGTCCTAGCCGAAGCCCTGGAGACCGGTGAGATGCCCCTTTCGTGTCGGCGGGCAATACTGTCTCTGCTGCCGAAGAAGGGGGATCTCCGCCAGATTTCCAACTGGCGACCGGTATCACTGCTCAGCACGGACTATAAGATCGTAGCCAAAGCGCTTTCGCTGAGGCTCAAGTCCGTGCTGGCAGAGGTGATTCACCCCGACCAGTCCTATACTGTCCCGGGCCGGAGTATTCATGACAACATCTTTCTGGTCCGGGACCTGATGCATTACGCACAAAAGACTGGTCTATCACTCGCCTTCCTGTCCCTAGATCAAGAGAAGGCGTTTGACAGAGTGGATCACCGTTACCTTATGCAGACCCTGCAGGCGTTTGGCTTCGGCCCACAATTTGTGGGCTTTCTCCAGATGCTGTACGCCTCTGCAGAGTGTCTGGTGAAGATCAACTGGTCCCTGACGGCACCTTTTGTGTTTGGTCGGGGAGTACGTCAAGGGTGCCCCCTGTCTGGGCAACTGTACGCGCTGGCCATTGAGCCCTTCCTCTGCCTACTGAGGAGGAGGCTCACCGGGCTGGTGCTGCGGGAACCTGACATGCGGGTAGTCCTGTCGGCTTATGCCGATGACGTGCTCCTCGTGGCCCAGGACCTAGATGATCTAGAGCGGGCACAAGCGTGCCAAGAGGTCTATACCGCGGCCTCTTCTGCTCGGATCAACTGGTCCAAGTGCTCTGGCATTCTGGTGGGTCCCTTACAGGTGGACTCCTTGCCCCCCGCGTTTCGGAATGTCTTGTGGGAGGGCGATACTCTCAAGTATCTGGGAGTCTACCTGTCTGCTGCGGAGGTCCCGGCCCCGGAAAACTTCAGTGATCTTGAAGAACGGGTCGTTGCTCGTCTGGGGTCATGGGTGTATCTGTCGAGAATGCTTTCCCTCAGGGGAAGAACCCTGGTGATTAATCAGCTGGTGGCCAGTCAGCTTTGGCACCGGCTGATAGCCATGGGTCCGACCCCCGAATTTATCAACAAGATCCAGAGGAAGTTGATGGATTTTCTTTGGATAGGGAAGCATTGGGTCTCTGCGGGAGTTGCGTGTCTCCCTTTGGAGGAGGGTGGACAGGGAGTGGTGTGTGTCCGCTCCCAGTTACACACTTTCCGCCTCCAATACCTGCAGAGATACCTATTCGCAGATCCGTCTCCGCAGTGGTGCCAGCTGGCAACCAGTTTCTTTCGCCAGCTGCGCAATATGAGGTATGATCGGCAACTGTTTATCATCAGGCCCGAGGGTTTAGGTAGAGACCTCTCGGTGCTGCCGGCATACTATCGGGACTTACTTAAGGCCTGGAAACTGGTCTCCGCGACCAGGAAGGAACAGGCGGTGGGGGTTGATTTCCTCGCCGAGCCCCTGCTGTATAATCCGGCAGTGGGGGCTCGGATGTTGGATTCACCCTCTATTTGCCGCCGGCTAATCCTGGCGCAGGTGACCAGAGTCGGGGATCTCCTGGACTATGGGCGGCGATACTGGGTAAGAGCAGAGGTGCTCGCGCCCCGTATGGGTCTGCGTACTGCCCGCGTCCCTCGTCGCTTGATCCAGGAGATTACGGATGCCATCCACCCCGACTCACGCACCTTCATTGAGGGGTTATTGCAGACCGGAGAGCCTTGTCAGCCTATCAACTTCAGCTCTCCGGATTTTTGCGTGGAACCGAAGCCACGGCAACCCCCTCGGGCTCTTCTTTCCCCCAACCTCAGCAAGTTGGGGGATATGTCCCCGGCGTGTTTCCGCGGCATGCCGAGGAAAGTCCTGTATTCTCTTGTGCTCCATATAGTGCATTACCTCGCCCTTGTCACCCGCCCAGACACCATCTGGAGGCGGGTATTCCCTGCGAACGAGGGCGAGAGACCCCGGTGGAGGGAACTCTATTCATCTTTGGTTCCCGGTCCCGCCGGGGATTTGGGTTGGAGGGTCCTCCACGGTGCACTGAGCACAGGAGAGTATTTGGCACACTTCACGGACTCCCCCGCCGCCTGTCCCTTCTGTGGCGAGCGGGAGTCCGTATATCACATTTATTCGAGTTGCGCTAGACTGCAGCCCCTCATGTCTTTCTTGAGGAGCCTTCTCCTGCAGTTCTGGCTGGGTTTTTCCCCTCAACTTTTTATTTTTGGGTGCCCAGTGTCCCGGAACGATAAGCCTAGGGATCTCCTGGTCAACCTGCTCCTGGCATTGGCTAAGGTAGCCATTTGTAAAACCAGGAAGCAGTGTTTGGAGGGGAGGGTCCCAACAAACATCGTGGCCATGTTCCGGGCGCTGGTGCACTCCCGTATTCGGGCAGAGTACTTGTACGCCGAGTCCACTGGGACGGTTTCAGAGTTTGCCTCCCAGTGGGCGTTAGGCGGGGTGCTTTGCTCGGTACCCCCCATCAAGGGTTCTTCAGAATTAACCCTTCTGTTTTAAGTGCACTTTAGCAGTGTACTTGTTGGATTCATTTACTTTTTTGTTTGACTGGTTTTTTCTTTGTTCTACTTGGTAACAAGTAGAATTGTTGTTTAACTGAATTGGCCGGCTTCGCCGGCCAATCAGTTTCAAACCAGATCAAAATAGGTCCACTCAGGGGAACTTGCCTGCTTGCAGTTTGGCTGTGACATCTCTAATACAGAGTGCTTTTCCTGGTAATGTACAGGTTAATAAAAGCTTCAGTCAGACAGAACTTTGGCTTGCAGTTCGGCTGAGACATCTCAAATACAGAGTGCTTTTCCTGGTAATGTACAGGTTAATAAAAGCTTCAGTCAGACAGAACTTTACAGCTAATATTGACAGATTTACTATAAATCATTCTTCCTGTTATTAAACAGGTTATTAAGAATTTATATTAGCGTTAGGGACCCCTGATATGTGGTCTGCCTTGGCGTTGGCTCAGGGGCTTACAACAATTTTGGCCAAAAATGTCAAACTAAATGACCATTTACTTATTAGTTAATTCATATATATTTAGGCACTGTACCGTGTATGAGTCTCACTAGATGTGCTAAAAACTGAGCTCTGTCTGTGTTTTATGTTATGTCTCTGGTTTTAATGCAATTGCCAGCTCAGTAGCACTCTTCTGACACTCATATGCTTATATATATGTTGTGGGTATTTTGGGGGTTTAATTGGAGCTTGTTAGGTGTCCAGTATGTTTTACAATTCTTGTCCAGCTAGTCATAGCTGATTGGAGGTTGGCAACCTCCTACTTAATTTAAGCTCACCCCCTCCCACATTTAAATGGTTATGGGCTCACTCCATAGCATCTTCCACTCAGGGGAACTTGCCTGCTTGCAGTTTGGCTGTGACATCTCTAATACAGAGTGCTTTTCCTGGTAATGTACAGGTTAATAAAAGCTTCAGTCAGACAGAACTTTGGCTTGCAGTTTGGCTGAGACATCTCAAATACAGAGTGCTTTTCCTGGTAATGTACAGGTTAATAAAAGCTTCAGTCAGACAGAACTTTACAGCCAATATTGACAGATTTACTATAAATCATTCTTCCTGTTATTAAACAGGTTATTAAGAATTTATATTAGCGTTAGGGACCCCTGATATGTGGTCTGCCTTGGCGTTGGCTCAGGGGCTTACAACAATTTTGGCCAAAAATGTCAAACTAAATGACCATTTACTTATTAGTTAATTCATATATATTTAGGCACTGTACCGTGTATGAGTCTCACTAGATGTGCTAAAAACTGAGCTCTGTCTGTGTTTTATGTTATGTCTCTGGTTTTAATGCAATTGCCAGCTCAGTAGCACTCTTCTGACACTCATATGCTTATATATATGTTGTGGGTATTTTGGGGGTTTAATTGGAGCTTGTTAGGTGTCCAGTATGTTTTACAATTCTTGTCCAGCTAGTCATAGCTGATTGGAGGTTGGCAACCTCCTACTTAATTTAAGCTCACCCCCTCCCACATTTAAATGGTTATGGGCTCACTCCATAGCATCTTCCACTCAGGGGAACTTGCCTGCTTGCAGTTTGGCTGTGACATCTCTAATACAGAGTGCTTTTCCTGGTAATGTACAGGTTAATAAAAGCTTCAGTCAGACAGAACTTTGGCTTGCAGTTTGGCTGAGACATCTCAAATACAGAGTGCTTTTCCTGGTAATGTACAGGTTAATAAAAGCTTCAGTCAGACAGAACTTTACAGCTAATATTGACAGATTTACTATAAATCATTCTTCCTGTTATTAAACAGGTTATTAAGAATTTATATTAGCGTTAGGGACCCCTGATATGTGGTCTGCCTTGGCGTTGGCTCAGGGGCTTACAACAATTTTGGCCAAAAATGTCAAACTAAATGACCATTTACTTATTAGTTAATTCATATATATTTAGGCACTGTACCGTGTATGAGTCTCACTAGATGTGCTAAAAACTGAGCTCTGTCTGTGTTTTATGTTATGTCTCTGGTTTTAATGCAATTGCCAGCTCAGTAGCACTCTTCTGACACTCATATGCTTATATATATGTTGTGGGTATTTTGGGGGTTTAATTGGAGCTTGTTAGGTGTCCAGTATGTTTTACAATTCTTGTCCAGCTAGTCATAGCTGATTGGAGGTTGGCAACCTCCTACTTAATTTAAGCTCACCCCCTCCCACATTTAAATGGTTATGGGCTCACTCCATAGCATCTTCCACTCAGGGGAACTTGCCTGCTTGCAGTTTGGCTGTGACATCTCTAATACAGAGTGCTTTTCCTGGTAATGTACAGGTTAATAAAAGCTTCAGTCAGACAGAACTTTGGCTTGCAGTTTGGCTGAGACATCTCAAATACAGAGTGCTTTTCCTGGTAATGTACAGGTTAATAAAAGCTTCAGTCAGACAGAACTTTACAGCTAATATTGACAGATTTACTATAAATCATTCTTCCTGTTATTAAACAGGTTATTAAGAATTTATATTAGCGTTAGGGACCCCTGATATGTGGTCTGCCTTGGCGTTGGCTCAGGGGCTTACAACAATTTTGGCCAAAAATGTCAAACTAAATGACCATTTACTTATTAGTTAATTCATATATATTTAGGCACTGTACCGTGTATGAGTCTCACTAGATGTGCTAAAAACTGAGCTCTGTCTGTGTTTTATGTTATGTCTCTGGTTTTAATGCAATTGCCAGCTCAGTAGCACTCTTCTGACACTCATATGCTTATATATATGTTGTGGGTATTTTGGGGGTTTAATTGGAGCTTGTTAGGTGTCCAGTATGTTTTACAATTCTTGTCCAGCTAGTCATAGCTGATTGGAGGTTGGCAACCTCCTACTTAATTTAAGCTCACCCCCTCCCACATTTAAATGGTTATGGGCTCACTCCATAGCATCTTCCACTCAGGGGAACTTGCCTGCTTGCAGTTTGGCTGTGACATCTCTAATACAGAGTGCTTTTCCTGGTAATGTACAGGTTAATAAAAGCTTCAGTCAGACAGAACTTTGGCTTGCAGTTTGGCTGAGACATCTCAAATACAGAGTGCTTTTCCTGGTAATGTACAGGTTAATAAAAGCTTCAGTCAGACAGAACTTTACAGCTAATATTGACAGATTTACTATAAATCATTCTTCCTGTTATTAAACAGGTTATTAAGAATTTATATTAGCGTTAGGGACCCCTGATATGTGGTCTGCCTTGGCGTTGGCTCAGGGGCTTACAACAATTTTGGCCAAAAATGTCAAACTAAATGACCATTTACTTATTAGTTAATTCATATATATTTAGGCACTGTACCGTGTATGAGTCTCACTAGATGTGCTAAAAACTGAGCTCTGTCTGTGTTTTATGTTATGTCTCTGGTTTTAATGCAATTGCCAGCTCAGTAGCACTCTTCTGACACTCATATGCTTATATATATGTTGTGGGTATTTTGGGGGTTTAATTGGAGCTTGTTAGGTGTCCAGTATGTTTTGGTTTTAAAGATAACCTTGTGTGAGACTGGAATCTCTCATCCCTGTGAGAGGGATTTCTGTGGTAGGGATTCCACCCCGCGTCCCTGGAGCTTACGACAGATGGAGGCGCTGCACCATTGAACGAGAATGAAGGCACTCACCCCAGTAACCTGTTCCTGTTGTCCCCCATGTCATCGAGGCCCTCCTGTTGCCAGCAGGTATGCACGACACAGAGACATATAGCCAGACCCAAGAATACCTTAGGGGACCTGATCTGCGATTGGGTGGGGGCGTAGGGGTTATATGTATATGCAGAACAAAACAACAATAACATTTGCAACGGTGTCACTCTGTAACACTAATAGTACAACTGCCTGGTGGCCTCGCAGGGCCTTTACCCCACACCCTATTCTCCCCAACATCGTGTACCCAGAGGGCCACACTCAAGTGTGGAACAGCGCTGCCACGCTTCCTGGCTTTGACCCTCACTGAAGCTGGCTCTACAGGACCCTGTCCCTATCCTACTGGGCATCTCTGTAGCAGCCACAAGCTGAGGGTGAGTAGGGCCTAGTTGGGGCCTATGGGGAAACTTCTGGCCTAGTGCAGGGGCTACTTGCCTCCCTGCTCATATACACCCTCCACTCTCTTTGTCCCAGCTCCTACTAACTTCCTAACTCCAGCGCGCAACCATGTATTCCCTTTGCAGCAGGAGAATCTGTAAGCCCTATTGGCTGTAATGCAGCAGGTGATATGGGTGAAAGGGCTTCTGGATAATGTAGTTCCTTTAGAGCCTCTTTCCTATTAGGACAGCGTGCGCTATCTCTGCTGCGCATGCGCGACATTGTAATGGTCGCCGCTACTCTTCTCTGCGCATGTGTGACTGTGTAATGGCCGGAGCATCGCGCAATCTCCAGTGCATGCTCCTGCGCATGCGCGAACTGTCGCGCCAACCCTCACATGGCCACCGTACACCACATTCGCGAGCCTTTGCACATGCGCGTGTAACCATGCTGTAAAATGGATTACAGTCATCTCTCCTGCTGACAGTATGGTCTGGTAAGTTATGGGCATGCCAGCAGTAATTATGGAGGTTTGCCCTCACACCCTGGTGAGGTGCCCTATGTATGGATGGGAGTGGTCACATGCTCTGAATCCATGATTAGTGATGTCAGAGATGTGCCAGCCCCCAGAGGATACATAAGGCACAGAACTGCTCAAAAGTTAGATTCTGAAAGAGGTTATGAGAAGAGTTCAGTTGGTTGGTTGTAGAAGGAGCAAGTCTGAGTACAGACTTGGGAGAATGCAGCTCATGAGACTGTGACCAGGGACCTGGCACAGGGAATATCTCTCTAAGGGGAGATAGGGAATCCATCAATTTGGGAACAGACACCTTTCAAAGGGAAGTGCGGTGAACATGAGCGGCTGAGTACAACCGCTGTAAGGGGCAGCTGGCCCGCCGCAAGTCAATAAAGATGATCTTGTTAAATCATACCCTCGTGTGTAAGTGTGGAGTGATTACACAGAGGAGTGCACCACAGAGGAGTTCCTCACCAGGACCATCCACAAGCGGATGCTGGGATTCTGATGAGGTGGAGGCGCTGCACTGGATCTAGGTAGGACTCATGCACACTACCTCAGCTGCCTGTCTGGGTTGGCAATCCCCACACAACATCATGTGGGAGACTCAGGAGTCCTGTTGCCAACAGGTGCACCACCAGACACTACACTGTAATGGGGACTGGTTAGACCACAGGGGCCAATGTGAGATTGGGTGGGTCAGGCTAGGCCAGAAAATCCATTACATTTGGAGGCGCTGCTGAGATACCTGTCAACAGGACAGGCTTTTGCTAGGTCACTTGGAAACAGGGAGAGTGTCTGCTGCCACTTTGTGCTGCGTTGGGACGGACCTAGGGGTAGTCAGGGAGCTGATGGAGTTTGTCAGTTCGCAGGGATGACCTAGGGGCCTGAAAGGAGTTGGGGGTTTGGAGCCGGGCTATAGCTGTCCTAGTCACCTTGAGGCAGTGCTAGTTGGTAGGATGCCTAAAGGGATAGCCTGTTAACGTGGTCAGGAATTCTGGAGAGGGTCTGCGCTAGGCTAGCCAACAGTAGGTAGACGCCCAAGTACTGCATGGAAGCCCCAGAGTACTCTAGCCCATTCAAGACCACTTACCGAAGGGAGCACAGACTGGGAGGAAGGAGATACAGCAGACACAGATTGAGTGAGCCTAGCCTGAGGTAGTGCAAACACGAGTCCAGCCTACATTAGGTACACAAGGTGTTGCATCAAGGTAATCTTTATTGTACCGGTGTGGTAGCTGCCCCGCAGAGAAGAGCTCCATGTACAATAATTCTAAGTACAGTGAAAGAATGGCGACCGCAAGAATGGAGGATCCGCGCGGTGCGGAATGTCCAAGATGGCGGACGGAGGATAATGGTGAGAGCGCACATGGCGTGTGTGCGGGTGAAGAGCATGCTAAGGAATTGACTTTCACGAGCCTGCTGTGGAGTGGTGCTAAGGCTGTGGCCGCACCGTTTTGGTCCTGCCTAGGACCGCAGGGTACTACCCTGGAGGACAGTGTTGAGGACATTGTGATTGTGGCTGGTGGAAAGGAAGGATCTGCTTGCCAGCCGGTGAGCGCTATACAAAAAGCTACCTCAGTAGCTAAAGTGATTGGAAAAGCAAACCAAGATGGCGACTCCCGCTTTCCTGGGAGACCGCGTGGGTTCGTTGAAGAGAAAACTGCATTTGCAAAGGTTGCAGACAGTTGGCCAGGATTGGCGCCAAAGAAAGAACCCCACCCTGTTGGGGGTAATGGCGTGAAAGCTGTGGCCGCGCCCTCCAGGACTGTGAAAGGTGTGGCCTCAATTACAGGACATCCTATTAAGCTGTGGGACCCGCCCATAATTGCTACTAGTGGGGGTGGTTTCCAGCTTTGTCAGATGAGGGTGGAGCTGGTCAAGGGAGTGGCTGGCAACTCAACCCCTGCTTGTCAGTCGTGCGGAGCCAGTGTACAGAACAGACCGTTGCTGCAAGTAACTTCTACTAAGACAATGGCCTGTCCACAAGAAGCGACTACGATGGTCTCCACTCAACCCTATTCAGCACCAGGAGGCTTACTGGTGATTCGGGTGGCGGGCACCGAGACTGTGGTGTGCCTCTGCCTACAATGCAGGCTACCCGCGAACGGTGACCCCGAGCAGAGTGGAAGCGGATTCCTCCGATGAGGAACCCAGGGTGTCGTCGGTGCAGTGATCCGGCCTGTGGCAGTATCCTGTGGAGAAAATGGGAGGAAACTACCACTTACCGGGAGTATCGGTGAGAGGAGTCGGGTGTCGCCAGTGAAGCGGAAGGCCGAGAGGCGAAGTCCTTCCATTCCTGGGACCGGCGGGTCCAGCGGTGACGGGCGATCCACGCCCACCCTGCGGAGCAGTAAGAGCAGCCCTTGTTCTCACCAGGCTCCGGTGACGGCATCCGTGGAGGAGAGGTGGTGTCAGGCCCAGGAGGCGCAAGAGAAGGCAGCGGTACTTCCGGACGTCGTCCTGGAAGAAGAGATTCCGCTTGGGGATCCATCTCAAGATGGCCGAGAATACGGTTCCGGTGATATCACATCCGGCGGAGGTAGCGGAACGACCGGAGAGATGACAACAACGCCTTGGCGATCGGGCAGTGCTTCCCGATCACCTGTGACAACAAAGAGCTGTCAGGCTGCGAGGAGAGTCGAGAAGGGTGAGGCTCAGCCAGCCCGAGTCCTCGCAGTAATACTGGACAATCTAAGGGTAGAGAGCGGGTCGGAGCCCCGCGGATACCATTTGCCCGTCCGTATGCCCAAACCCATGACCTAGATAAAGCCCCTGTCCCTGTCACCTTTTCCCGTGGGTCCACGTCCAGTTTGGGAATGTCGGGAGGGTCCCAGGGAACCGGTGAGGAATGGACTGGGGAGAGACTGGCGAGTTATACGTCCGATGATGGGTCGGTTGGTGGAGGCTACTAGGGGGAGGCATCTACGTCTAGTTGGAGCCCTAGCGTGGCTATCGTGAAGTTAGAAGAGAGGCCAAAGCGTGTGGGGTGGCCTAAGTCCCAATCTACTGGGACATCGGGGGTGTCTTCCTGGGGGGACACAGAGGAGGGAGAATCCCTAGAGTCAGAGCCCGAGAAGGTTAGGGAGACCCGGTGGTGGGCCCCATTATTCGAGGGTTATGTGGGATGGATGGACCGCACTCGGTTCCTACTACAAAGGGAGGATGTAGTAGATTACTGGTGGGCTAAGGGAGAATTTACCGCAGAGAAGCGGCAAAAGGAGATGCAAGAGCGGTGGTTTCAAATCTGTCACGGCAGTATAGAGCCCAAGGGTCCCAGTATACTGACAGACCCCGTGGACCCAGACGAGCCCCTGTCATGGGTGTTGCCAGGGAGGGCAGGGAATGCTAATTTGACTTGGTGCAGCCGGGCTGAGAGGGCTATTACTGCCAAGTACAAGTATTCCCATGGCTTGGAATATCCCTACGTTCCGGAACCCCTCATATTTATTTATAAAAATATTTTACCAGGAAGTAATACATTGAGAGTTACCTCTCGTTTTCAAGTATGTCCTGGGCACAGAGTAAAACAAAATAATACATGGTTACAAATACAGTTACATAAATGAGCAGGGTATACATTATATACAAGACATTGCATGCACAGTTAAAGAAAATATATACTATGAGCGTATGAAACAGTTACAGACCAGATTAAAGTGTGAGACAGCCTTAGATTTGAAAGAACGTAAGCTGGTGGTGGATATGAGAGTCTCTGGTAGGTTGTTCCAGTTTTGGGGTGCACGGAAGGAGAAGGAGGAATGTCCGGATACTTTGTTGAGTCTTGGGACCATGAATAGTCTTTTGGAGTCTGATCTCAGGTGATAGGTACTGCATGTGGTAGGAGTGAGGAGCTTGTTCAGGTAGCTGGGTAGCTTGCCCAGAAAGTATTTGAGGGTGAGACAGGAAAGGTGAACTTTGCGCCTAGACTCTAGTGATGACCAATCTAGTTCTTTGAGCATTTCGCAGTGATGTGTGTTGTAGTTGCATTGGAGAACAAAACGACAAATTGAATTGTAGAGGGTGTCAAGTTTGCTAAGGTGGGTTTGAGGAGCCGAGCCATATACTATGTCTCCATAGTCAATAATTGGCATTAGCATCTGCTGTGCAATACGCTTTCTGACCAGGAGACTTAGGGAGGATTTGTTCCTGTAAAGTACCCCTAGTTTGGCATAGGTCTTGGATGTCAGGATATCAATGTGCATCCCGAATGTTAAGTGGGAGTCAAACCATAAGCCCAGGTATTTAAAACTAGTGACAGGTGTTAGGGTGGTTTTAACGTTGGTTCTAATCTGGAGCTCAGTCACTGGAAGCTTTACAAATTTAGTCTTGGTCCCAAATACCATTGTTACCGTCTTGTCAGTGTTTAAAAACAGTTTGTTTTGGGAAATCCAGTTTTCGAGTCTCAAAAAGTCAGACTGAAGTATGTGTTGAAGGTCAGAGAGGCTATGGCTGTGTGCATACAGGATTGTGTCATCTGCATACATGTGTATTGAGGCTTCCTTACAAGCTGTGGGAAGATCATTAATGAACACTGAGAAGAGTAGGGGCCCCAGAACAGAGCCTTGCGGGACACCACAGGTGATATCCAGGGGGTTGGAGTTAGAGCCTGAGATGGACACATGTTGGGATCTTCCTGATAGGTAGGACTGAAACCAGTTTAAAGCATGTTTCCCTATTCCAGAGCTCTGGAGTTTGTTAAGCAGGATAACATGATCAACTGTGTCAAAAGCCTTTGCAAAATCTAGGAATACTGCACCAGTGAGTTGTCCTCGTTCCATTCCACACTGGATTTCATTGCAAACTTTTAGCAGGGTAGTTACGGTGGAGTGTTTGGGACGAAACCCAGACTGGAATTGGGTAGGGAAATTTGTCTTGGTGTAGAAATCGCTTAATTGGGAGTGGACACATTTTTCCATGACTTTGGATAGAATTGGGAGAAGTGAAATTGGCCTGTAATTTGGGGCAGTGTTTTTGTCCCCACTTTTGAAGATTGGGACAACTCTGGCAGTTTTCCAGGTCTTAGGGATATGGCCTGCAGACAGGATAGAGTTGACTATGGACGCAATTGATTTGGCAATGGCTGGGGCACCAAGTCGTAGGAACCTAGATTGTAGTAAGTCGGGTCCACATTGGCTGCTTAGTTTTAGTTTGAGGAGCGCTTGTGTAATCTCCTCTTCAGATACTGGGCTAAATTGAAAATTGTGGGCAGTGTTGGGAGGGGGTGGGACTATAGGGGTACTCCCAGGATGAGATTCAGGTTTGGGGTTTGTGCTGCGTTTCGCTAATAAGTTAGTGGCACACCCCACAAAGTAATCATTGAATGCATTTGCAATGTCAGTGGGGTTTGTCAGAGTAATATCCCCCTTAGTGATATTACTTGGTTGTTGATGGTTAGGAGGCTGGAATATATTGTTGATAACCTTCCAGAAGTTAGCTGGGTTTGATGTATTTTGGTGGAGATTGTCAGAGTAATATTGTGCTTTTGCATACCTTGTTTGCCTTGTGCACACGTTCCGCAGGCATCTGTAGTGATTGAGATCCTTGGTAGTGCCAGTTACTTTGTAGCTTTTCCACAAGGCATCCTTGAACTGGTAGAGTGCTATAAGGTCAGGTGTAACCCATGGAAGGTGGGCCCCCCGTACCCTTATTTTGCGTAGTGGAGCATGGGTATCGCAGAGTTTTAAGAACTCGGATTGGAAATAGTCGAGCGCAGAATCAGGGTCGGGAATTAAATCGATTCTGTGCCATGGGCAGTTGGTAAGGTCATCCAGAAACTGTTGTGGGTTAAAGTTTTTAAATGTTCTAGTGAGGAGAACTTTAGGGCTTGAATGGGGCGGTTTAATTTTCCTTACACAGTACACTATTGCATGGTCACTGAAAATGTCAGGAAGGATGCCAGAGGATTGGATTCTGCTGGGGTTTGAGGAGAGAATCCAGTCTAGCAAGGAATGGTTATGCGACTTCAGGTTTATTCGTGTGGGTTGGGAAATGAGTTGCGATAGGTTAAGTGACTTGAGTTGTATCTGGATTTTGTGGTTTTTAGGGTCAAGCCAATTGAAGTTGAAATCCCCTAGAACTAGCAGCTCACTCTTCTCATTCAGAGAGGAAATGGAGGCAAGAAATTGGGTGATATCAGTCAAGGATTGTAGAGGGGCTTTAGGGGGGCGGTAGATGCCAGCAAGCAAGATGTGCTTAGAAAAGGGGAGGCAGATTTTGCCAACTAGAGTTTCAAAAGAGGGTGGACTTGGTGGGCAATGTAACAGTGTAAATTGTAAGGTGTCTGCAATATAAAATAACACCCCTCCTCCTCTCTTTGACCTATCTCTCCTAAAAATGGAGTATCCCTGAATGGCGATATTTGCATCAGGGGTTTTAGAGGATAGCCATGTTTCTGTAAGAACGATGGCTTTGGGTTTATGCATAAGGCACCATGCCCTTAGTTCGTCCAGTTTGGGCAGCAGGCTCCGGATGTTTATATGGGCGACAGATAGCCCTTTTTGGAATTTAAAGGTGGAATTCTCAGGAGCATGGGACAGAGCTGAAATGGGAGGACCTGGGTTAGTTTCAATATCACCTGCTAGAGAGAGTAATAGTATGAGTAGAAATTTGGGTAGTTGTTTGCAAGTTGTAAATTTGTGGTGTTTTCCATTAGAGTGAGCAGTGGTTGGTGTGCTGGTTTTTAGAGTTCTCCACCAACATTCAGTAGATAGTGCAA
This sequence comes from Ascaphus truei, assembly GCF_040206685.1. Classification (NCBI taxonomy): domain Eukaryota; kingdom Metazoa; phylum Chordata; class Amphibia; order Anura; family Ascaphidae; genus Ascaphus; species Ascaphus truei. The sequence goes on from NC_134484.1 coordinate 350,001,599, forward strand.
GGCTTTTGAGTAGTCCAGGGTGTATGGTGATGTTGGGTGTGGGCAAGGATGGAGGAGTTTGTAGTGGATAGAGGGAGTAACATCTCCATGAGGCCAGGAGAAAGAAAAAAGTTAGAAGACATAGCAGGTTCATGATGCCAGAGGTGCTGTTGTGAGCAGAGTGAGTGTGTGCAGACTAAACAGCAGGGGTGGGCCTGTACCTTTTCAAGTGTTTTGCTGCATTGCAATGCTAGGGTCAATTCAGGGTTTCAGTGTTTTGTGCAGTCAGTTTTGGGAGAGGCTGCAGTGAAAGAAGTTGTAAAGGCGTGGGGGGTTAAACTATGCAGGCTAACAAGCATGGGATCATAGTGTGATCTGAATAGCTTACCGTTTGTTGTCTTGAGTAAAAGTGTGTGCAGTAGATCCAGTCCCCAGTCACCTCTAGTCAAACTGTAGTCTAACTGTTTTTATCACTTAAAAAGCTCACTTTAAATGCCTCACTGCCTAATGCAGTTCCTCATGCAGGAGATCGAGGACAATAGGGACAGATGGTTGTGAGAGACCATAGAGGAGTATATGGTAAATAAGGGGGTTGCCATTAAGGGCAGCAGAGCTGAGGAGAGGATAGCGCACCTTATGCGGGTGTGGAGTATAGGCAGGAATGTCTATAAGCATAAAGTGGTGTATCGACCTGAAAGGGGGTTGCCACGTGATTACAGTGTGACCGTCCTGGATATGGGGGGTCGGTAAGTTAAAAAACCCGATCCTCGTCACTATTATTAGGGGGAACAGGATGGCTATTGCGTAAGTTACTGGCTGCTGGACAGGGCTTGCTTGGCGCAATATGTTTGTGAAATCTGTCAATGTTGTGACTAATTATGTGTGTCATTCATTTTACAGTGCTTCCTGAAGAAAGGTACTTCAAATTTAGGTCCCAGCCGGGGTCGGTGGGATTCACCAGGGGGAGAATGTAACCATGCTGTAAAATGGATTACAGTCATCTCTCCTGCTGACAGTAAGGCCTGGTAAGTTATGGGCATGCCAGCAGTAATTATGGAGGTTTGCCCTCACACCCTGGTGAGGTGCCCTATGTATGGATGGGAGTGGTCACATGCTCTGAATCCATGATTAGTGATGTCAGAGTTGTGCCAGCCCCCAGAGGATACATAAGGCACAGCACTGCTCAAAAGTTAGATTTTGAAAGAGGTTATGAGAAGAGTTCAGTTGGTTGGTTGTAGAAGGAGCAAGTCTGAGTACAGACTTGGGAGAATGCAGCTCATGAGACTGTGACCAGGGACCTGGCACAGGGAATATCTCTCTAAGGGGAGATAGGGAATCCACCAATTTGGGAACAGACACCTTTCAAAGGGAAGTGCGGTGAACATGAGTGGCTGAGTACAACCGCTGTGAGGGGCAGCTGGCCCGCCGTAAGTCAATAAAGATGATCTTGTTAAATCATACCCTCGTGTGTAAGTGTGGAGTGATTACACAGAGGAGTGCATCACAGAGGAGTTCCTCACCAGGACCATCCACAAGCAGACGCTGGGATCCTGATGAGGTGGAGGCGCTGCACTGGATCTAGGTAGGACTCATGCACACTACCTCAGTTGCCTGTCTGGGTTGGCAATCCCCACACAACATCATGCGGGAGACTCAGGAGTCCTGTTGCCAACAGGTGCACCACCAGACACTACACTGTAATGGGGACTGGTTAGACCACAGGGGCCAATGTGAGATTGGGTGGGTCAGGCTAGGCCAGAAAATCCGTTACACGCGAATACTCTAAACATGGTGGCGCCCTGTAACTGATGTCGCCGGGTGCCCCCGGAGATGCACTCACCCCCGCAGCAGCCCCCAGCCTGGCAGAGGTAAGGGAGATGGAGACAAGGAACCGGGGAGCCAGAGGGGACTTGATTGTGAGGAATCCACGGCTTTTCTCGTAGCCTTGCAGGGTGCTGTTGGTCTCACTAAATTTCCTCTTTGCAATCAACAGCAGCTGTGCGGGCTATCACTGAAACCTAGCCTTGTACTCAGTCATTGGTGCAGTGCCCTCACACCCTCCTCCTTAGATTGGCCCGCTGGCCTTTAAGTACTGCATTCCCACAATCCCTCTTTGCCGAGCATAATCCTTCTCTGGACGTTACTGTCTCTGCCTCAAGCGCCTGGCTTGTCTCCTTGTGTACTAACCTCTCTACTCTCGTTAGTAGTTCCTGAGTTCCTGAGGCCTGCTGCTACTTTCCATGCAGAGGCCTGAGTATCCTGTGGCCTGCTGCTATCTCCATGCAGAGGCCTGAGTACCCTGAGGCCTGCTGCTAATATCCATGCAGAGGCCTGTGTTTCCTGAGCATCCTGAGGTCTACTGCTACTCTCCACGCAGAGGCCTGATCCTGACTCCTGTGCTGAAGCGTTTTTTAGCCAGCACTGGTTCCTGGTACCTGCTGCTTTTGCCCCTAGCAGAGGTTACCCTTTGTTTCCTGAAGCCTGCTGCTATTCTCCATGCAGAGGCCTGCTTTGGACTTCTGTGCTGAAGCGTTGGTTTTCCCCGACGCTGCCCCGCGGTGTACTTCGGCCAGCCTGCTGTTTCCCCCTGCTGAGACCGGCGTCATGGGCCGAGCCCGCTCCTCGCGCAGAGGCCACTCCCGCGCTCCTAAGCTGAAGCGGGGAACTTTTGACTACCTGTTGCCGAACTCCTGCTTGAATAACGACGATGCTGCCTTCTCCAATCCTGACCCTGCTATGTACGACTATGAAATGCGCACTCCGGATCAGTCTGCGTGGACTAAGGTCGGTGATTATATAACCCCACCTCAGCCCCGCGGTCCGGTCCCGGTTTGTGGCTAGCACAATCATAACACTGATGAAGCGAGGGTGAAACACGTGTTGGGGCTCCTGTTTTTCCCTGACTCTCCTGCGGACGGACCCCTTAATTGGAAGATCTTTACCCTTTGGATATTTTACTCTCACAGTGGATGGTCTCATGGACTATGGTAACTGATGTGAACTGTGAACCATTGTTGATCCCATACTAACAGTTTCTTTTTGGTACTGTGCCTGGTTTGTCTTGATTATACCAACTGCATTTACGGTGCATGTATATAACATATGTATTGACATCAGCATGCATTAGGCAATTTGGTGCATGTGTCATCTATACTTGCTGTGTGGTTTTATATGAACATGGGGTGAGGCCAGCCTTTTAGGTTCAAGGGGTTATTGTTTTACATATATTTTGTGCTTATAGGCTTTCTACCCTTGTTCTACATATATTTTGTGCTTATAGGCTTTCTACCCTTGCCTTGGGTATTAGGGGACCATCAGTATCTTCATAGGGGATTTCCCCTGTCTGATACATATTCTATCACAGAAGGATGTCAGGGTTTGTTTTAATATTTTTTGTGTTTTATGTTTGATTATTAGTGCTGTTTAGTAAATCATATTTTTCTTTAATATTTTGTAACGGATATTCCTTCTATCCCAAGCACAGATATAGTGTGTGTGGGTGGAAACCTATGTGTTACCAGGTGTGGTGCATATACCTGTAGGTTCACAAGAGGCCTGAGCCTCCGCTTGTTGGGAACCTGGGGTGAGTCCTTCAGCTCGATCTGGTTTGCAGCGCCTCCACCTGTGTAGGGTTCTAGGAATGTAGAAGGTTGCTTACACAGAACCCACATGTATATGTGATGTATATAACCAGTTTATATATATGCAGGAATAATCACACACTTTACTTATAACACTACTTCCCCTAGGGGCTAACTCCACAACCTATAACGCAGTCCAAAGTGTCTTTCACTCCACTAGGAGTGTACCTTTCACCCACCACCGTGTACCCCACACCGTGTCCACAGTTAACCCCTTTGTCCCGTGGTCAGCGCTGCCACTATGTGAGAATATAAATATGGATAGGTGATTTGTTGGTGCACTTATGAAGGTACCTGCCGAGTGCTCCTGCCCTCGGGTCTGCAAGCAACTTCGAAAAGGATCTGCCGCTTGGTGATCCCGTCGGTGATCCGGTGCTTCCTCGCACGAGGGTCCGCCAGGGGCGATCCCACCCTGGAGATAGTCTCTGTCTCTACGGGCACAGACTTGAGCCCAAGTCTCTTCTCGGGGAGCGCAGCGTCCGCTGTGTCCCTATCTAACACTGGTACTAATGTGACAAGGTCCCTAACCTAGGGCCTGTCCCTGTAGCACCACAAGCTGTGAGGGGGCTCAGGACCTAACTTGGGCCTAGGGGGCTGCTGGCCTAATGCAGTGGGTCACAGACCCCTGCAGTCACCTCCTTCCCCTAGCTCTTCCTGGTCCAGACTAACATGGGCTCCTTCAGCACGCGAAATGTATCAAAATCTCCTCAGCAGGGAGATTCTAAGCCCTATTGGCATCGGTTTCAGCCTCAGGGACCCCCTACTTCATGAGATATAGGCCCCGTTACAGGGTGCCAGCATCCCCCGTGCTTTTAAAGCTCCCGTGTCATGTGACCGGTGGATTTAAATCCTGCAGGCCTATAGCTCATGAAGTAGGGGGTCCCCGAGGCTGAAACCAATGCGGTTCAGCTCAGGAGACCCCCTGCTCATCTCCACTAGTATCAAAACACACCTCACAATAAAACATAATTAATTACTGTAGCGGCTATCCGCTATGGTAATTAAGCTGCTTTAATATAATTTGAATTAATATTGTGCGGGAGCTGGGGGTCTCCTAAGCTGAACCGCATTGATTTAAAAAAAAAAAAATATATATATATATATATATATATATATATATATATATATTTTTTAAATGAGCAAATGCACTGTTATCCATATGTGGATAATATTAATTTTGGCCATTATTGTACTGTATGTGTTAGGGGGCAGGGGAGGGAGGGTGGTGTATTTATAAGTATATATATATATATATATATATATATACTTATACTTATAAATACAGCACCCTCCCTCCCCTGCCCCCTAACACATACCGTACAATAATGGCCAAAATTAATATTATCCACATATGGATAACAGTGCATTTGCTCATTTAAAATACAACATTAACAAGCTGAAAAAAACTAAATGACATTTGCATTCACCCCTGCCAAGCTGCCACGATGAAGGCCATCCTCATCCTCATCACCGTCCATGTCCTCCATTGCCACAAACAATACAGTACAATAAAAAAATACAATCTAATGTCCCCTAACCCCTTAATCACCTTAGCGGTTAGTAACCGCCATAGTAATTAAGGGGTTCACCTAACGGTGCACAAACTTGGGGGTGCGGCCGGGTTGCAAAGACCCTGCACTTTTCCCTGAGGCATTTTAATTATATGCCAGGGGACCACGTGAGTTCTCTCCAACCTCAACTTACCTGATTGAGCCGGCTTCTGGTCACGTCGCCATGACAACATGGCGTCAAATGATGCTGCGGTGCATGTGACGTGTCGGCATTGAAAAGCGCTTCATTTGACGCCAGGTCACTGGGGAGGGGGGGCGCGAGCTCCAGAGCCGGCACACGGGGAGCGCAATAGAAAAACTTTGCGCACCCCTGGGTTAACCCACCCTCTCCCACTACCCACCCAGGTGGCCTAACCACCCTCCCCAGGCAACTACCCCCACCCTTCACCCATTCATTGGTACAGTGGGTACATCATGCTCATATAATATATAATGATTTTTTACTATAGCAAGAAATGGTGAAGGAATTAAAAACAAGAAGAAGATAGAAGAACACCGAAGACCACAGTAGACCCCGAAAGACCCAAAAATTGGATTACAATTTGCAGATGAAGAAAAAGAAAGAAGAAAAGGACTTTGGATTTTTTTTACCTGTGGCCCGTTGCTGTTTGGGATCGTGGATTGGTTCGAGAGCCACGGGAATCGGAGGGTGAAGACATCTAAGCAAAGGGAAAAAATGGAATATATGTTATTTTTCTTTTTCAGGTTTTTTCATTGTATTTTTCTTGTTATTGGATTTTTTTTATGACCATTCCTTGCCACTGTATTTATGTATGTCTCTTTATGGATATATACAGAGTTCGACAAATAGTTATAACCACACGTCCGTGGCGAGTGGATTTAGGCCGCTGGCGAGCCGTGCTGTGGCTCTATGAATTCCTCTGCTCCAATTTTTTTTTTTAAATAAATAATCCCTCTCCCTGATTGGTGTGACGCGGGGAAGAGGGCTGGCTGGCAGCTCTGGGTCAGCCCCAACCCCCCCTGCCCCCGATCACCGCTTGCTGCTCAGGGCGGGAGGAAGGCTGGGGGGGTCCCGCGGCTGCTGCCCAGGCGCTTCCCCTCCGTCCCACGCTCCTTTGGCACATGCGCAGATAATGGGAGCGGGGAAGCAGGCTGGCAGCTCGAACTCTAGTCGCCATGGCTGCAGCATGCACATGATCCCCCCCCCACTGCCCGACCTCCCGCCTGGCTGCCTGACCCCCGCGCATGTCTGCTCGACCTCCCGCCTGCCTGTCCAGTTGCCCCTCCCCCCGATTGGCTGTCCGAACCCCCCGCCTGGCTGCAGACACCCCGTCTGGCTGCCCGACCCCCCCCCCCTTGTCTGGCTGCCCGCAGCTGGCATGTGGAGGACAAAACCTGGATGAACAGGTGGGCCACCTCCCTTCCAATGAATACCCACCCAGTGTGTGTGTCTGTGAGTGTGTGTGTCTGTGAGTGTGTGTGTCTGTGAGTGAGTGTGTCTGTGAGTGAGTGTGTGTCTGTGAGTGTGTGTGTGTGTCTGTGAGTATGTGTGTGTGTCTGTGAGTGTGTGTGTGTCTATTAGTGTGTGTGTCTGTGAGTGTGTGTGTGTCTGTGAGTGTGTGTCTGTGAGTGTGTGTCTGAGTGTGTCACCCTCTCACTAAGCAGTGATAAGTGCTTTTAAGTGAGATAAAAAGCCATTATAGCGTGATATTGCCTGCTGTGAGATTCACAAAACAGTGATAAGACTTTTAAGTGAGATACATGCCTTTATAGCGTGATACTGTCTGCTATGAGATTCACAAAGCAGTGATAAGTGCTTTTAAGTGGGAAAAATGCCATTATAGCACGATTCTGCAGTGTTATCACTGCTTTGTGAATCTCACAACAGGCAGTATCACGCTATAAAGCATGTATCTCACTTAAAAGCACTTATCACTGCTTTGTGCATAGCACCCAGAAAAACAACTTATCACTGCTTAGTGCATGACCCCCATAGTCTGTCTCTGTCTCTCTCTCACACTCTCTCTGTCTGTCTCTCACCCACACTCTCTCTCACACTCTGGATCTCTTATTTACCCTATATATCTTAACTGCCCTATACTACACCAAAATAACCTACACTGCTTTCTTCCAGATCTGACTCTCGAGCTTCACACGGAAGACATCGGAATCCCCTCTAACCCAGAAGACAGGTAGGGAACACCTCCCCTCCAATGTATAACATTGCGGGAATGCGGGTACCTGGACATTGAGGGACTGTGGATCAGGTAAGATCCCAGGTGGGATTGCTGCATTAGATATTGTGAAGCGGGGTCATCCAGGCACTAGTTATGGGGTTCAGGAACTAGTCATTCACATCTGGCTTTTTTTTCTAAATTCGACATATACACACACACACACACACACACACACACACACGTAACAAGGACTAATTGTAGTATAATGTATTACAATAAATAAACTTATGTCAAAAACTAATGTTGTTCTTACTAGGAATTTATTCATTGGCCTGGGGGAGGGGCTGGGGGCGGGACTAGGGGCGGGACTAGGGGCGGGGCTAGGTGGCGAGTAGATTTTTTTTTGTTCGGCGAGTAGATTTTTGGGTGATTTTTCGACCACTGGATATATATATATATATACACTGGCGACACACTTTATTCGAGCTCGGCTAGTCCCACAAATTCGGGTATACCCGGGTGTATTGAGGTTTGTGACTGTTTTCTGCCCGAGTGCATTGAGGTATTTTCCATGCAGGGATTGAAGCATTTTATTCCCGCTGGCTGCAATACTGCACAGTATATATATATATACTGCATTACAATTCATGAATTTATGCCATCTGGTAGACACGCGAAGCATTGCAGCCTATTAAATCCTAATCATTATCATTTAACAGATCAGCCGCCCGTCAGCCAGGCATGAACCCAGGCTGGGAAGGCAAACGCAACGGGGCTTGTCAGAGGTGAGGAGCGGCGCATTCCAGGTATCTGCCAGGTACATACTGGGTATTTGCTCGAATAAAGTGTGTCGGTGCAGTATATATATATATATATATATATATATATATATATATATATATATATATATATATACAGTATATGTAACAGGATATGTCTTTTCTGTCTGTCTTTCCCCTCCCTGTTAACAGGTTAAATCTATGGGCTTTTGACCCCCCTCATGCTCTTCCTATGAGTGATAGAAGTAAGGTGGTGACTCATAGCCTGTGTAAGCCTGTCTGGTATAGGTATAGACCATGAGCCCATCCCTTCTTGTTCCTCCTAGGAAGGAGTGGCCAATTTAATTCAGTCCTGCTCCGGCTCTGGAAGAGAGAGGAAGCAGAGAGCTGTCAGTCTCTCCTATGGCAGGATGAGCATGCTCACCCTCAGCCTTTGGCTGGGGGAACATCAGATTCAGCCACAGAGGCCCTGTAAGATCAGGGGCCCTCACATCCAGAGGTGTAGGACCTTTGAGACTCTGCATCACTGTATTGAGATCTGCAGTGGATGCCTGCCATACAATAAAGACCCTTGTTATGATATTCATGTCTAAGTATCAGTCCTTGGGCAGGAAGGAGAGAATGCAGTAGTGGGAGCTGACTTCTGGATACCCTGGAACCCACTATGGCTGGAGGCGCTGAACACCAAGAGAACAAACCTAAGCCTGTCCTAATCTCCATTACATCGCAGATCAGACTCAGCTCTCCTGACCCTAATAGGTATTGCACCACACACTAGGTAGCCTAGGCTGTGTATCTCCCGAGGGGGGGCAGGGGGGCAGACAGTGCTACATATACATACAGGGACAAGCAATGGTTGTTTTGCCAAATGCTTGCTTTTATATTTTTAAATGTATTTTGCTTATTTGTTTAGAAATGTTTGGCCTATTTTTTTTTAAATTTAGTATGATGGCATTTTTAGTGGTGTTTTAAATTGTTTATTTTGGGGGGTGGTTGCTGAATGCTTTTTAATAGTGGCTTCTTTTTGGTATTTTGATTGTGTCTTATGGTGTTTAATTTGAGTTTTCATTTATTTATTGATGTGTTTTGTTTGGTGTTTGCTTTTTAATAGTGGTTCATTTGCTATTTTGAATTTGAATGATTGTGTTTATTTGGAGATTTATTTTATTTATACATGGTTTTGTTTTGGTATTTTAATTGTTAATTCTGGTATTTATTTTGGATTGGATTAATTGATTGGTGGTAATTTTGTTCTGTTTACTTCTTTATTTGTTTTTATTTTCTGATTGTTTTGATTGCATTGGATCTTATTTGTGATTGTGTATTTTAGGTTGACCATTGACTGGCATAGTGTTTAATGATGCCCATATTATATAGGCATCATGTACCCACTATGCCATTCAATTGTTTTATTGGCCTTTGTTATCTATTTAGTTGGCAATGCAATGTATTTTATTTTGCAATGTAATGTGTTTTATTTTGCAATGTGATGTGTTTTATTTGGGCCTGTTTTTTAATTCCTTCACCATTTCTTGCTATAGTGGTAAATCATGCCCATATTATGTGAGCATGATGTGCCCACTGTACCAATGAATGGGTGAAGGGTGGGGGTAGTTGCCTGGGGTGGGTGGTTAGGCCTCCTGGGTGGGTAGTGGCAGAGGATTGGTAACCTCTTAATTACTATAGCGGTTACTAACTGCTAAGGTGATTAAGGGGTTAAGGGAAATTAGTTTGTTGTTTATTATGTACTGTATTGTTTGTGGCAACATAGGACATGATGGGGACGGCCTTCATCGTGGCAGCCTGGCAGGGGTGAGTGCAAGATTTATTTATTTTATTTATGCTGCTTAATGTTGTATTTTTAATGGTCTAATGCACTATTATCCATATCTGAATAGTATTAATTTTGGCCATTATTGTACTGTGTTAGGGGGTGGGGGGGGAATGTATTTAATGAAATGTATTGGGGGTTTTTTTGGGCACAGGATTGGTACCGCAGGCCAGCGGGGACCCCCTGACACCCGGGGGCCCTGGACACCCACGGGGATCACTGAGGGCCCTGGACACCCGCGGGAATCACCCGGGGACACCCGCCTGATTTTTGTATTAATGGTGTGCTGAAAAAAGGTAAACAATGCTTTTCAGGCTGTCTCCAGCTCTTTTGTGCCAGCCTTTAGCTGTGCAAAATCTGGCGTGCTTTTAAAGTATGATTCATTTGTCACTGCTTAGTGAATCACGCGAACTGGCAAAAAACGACCTAATCGGACGTATTTTTTTTCCATGGCTGAAACAATGCCTTTTTAGGCTGATAAAGCACTGTTATCACTGCTTAGTGAGGCGCGCAGCAGGCAGGATCGGACTTAAAAGCCATTTATTGGTCTTAAAAGCAGTTATCACTGCTTAGTGCATAGCCCCCTCAGTCTGCCCCAATTCTCTCACTGCCTGCATTTTTTTTTTTACCAACGTGTGAGTTGATAACCTATATGCTTTAGGGTTGTTATGCATTTTATTAAACAGTATTTCACTATGTCTGCTCTCCATGGTTATCTTTCCCTTTGATGCTTCACTGAGACCTGGTACCAAGTACTGTTAAAATAGTAGGGATCCTGCAGTAAGACGACATCTTGGATTAGAATCCTTGGCTCCATCCCACGCTGATATCATCATTGTTCCAGATCCAGTGTTTCTGGAGAAAAGTGTTTATTTTCTACTTAATTGTAAGTGCATTCATTACCCTCCTATAGAAGCCAAGTCCAGACATACTCGATGTTCTCGCTCCCCGTTCCTTTTTTCTTTGCTCCTAGGTCATCATCACTCTCCATTTCCTCTCGACTCGTGTGGGGTTGAAGAACTAATTGGCTGCATTTAATTAGGGAAAGTATAGCCACTGGTTAGCACCTCCTTTCATTGATTATCTATCACATGTTCCATGTATTAGAGCAGGGGTGAGCAAACTTTTCATGCCGAGCCCCCCATTTCATCCATACATTTCTCGGGCCCCCCCTGCCTGATGTAATCAAAATCACATGTAGAAATGTACATGAAATGTACAAAAAAAACCTTTATTAAACGGTATACAATGTAAATCCAAATATGTCTAAATACTTACACATTACAACAGCTCGCGCTTGCAAAATTAGGCTGCGTCCACACTGCCGCTGAGAGTGGTGACATCACCAACTCTCCAAGAATGAGCACAGGGTGTCCTGCATAATTTTGCAAGCGTGGATTGGAACTATTTGTGTGTGTGTTTGTGTGTGTGTTTGTGTGTGGCTGTGTGTGTGTATTGACTGCTGCTGAGCACGCTTCAAAGTCAATTTTGTTTGTCTCCCCAAGCGCCAAGCTTGGGAGAGCGTAAGTGCACACAGTCAATACTTTTGGGGGGCATTCATCCACCTCTTTGCTACCTTCCTTCCCTCTCCCCCCCTTTTTTTTCTTCCTTCCCCTCCCTGCTCTTTGGCTTGCTATCCCCATTGTCATCCAAACTCCTATCTACAGTATTATTTATTTTTTCCCGTTTTCAATGTTGTGTTTTCACAGTTTTTTTACATTATTTCTGTACATTCATAGTGTGATTGATATAGTGGCAGCCTATCCTTTCACTTGCAGAGGATCGCAGCGAAGCAGGTTGCCAGCGGAGGAGAGCAGGAACACAGCGCTATTGCAGGGCAGACACTGGAAGGAGGGACGTTTGACTTCACCACGCTCGAGCGTGCTCCTCCCCGTACCTACGAAGCCCCCACGCGTGCGTACACACACCATCACGTGGCTGCCACCTACACTACACCTACACACTACACTACCATACTCCTTGAGAAAGGGCTTTTAGAGCCTGAAACGCGTAGGAGGTTTTTTTCTATTGTATTTTGTTTGTTTTTTTGTTTTTGCCGCACGCCGCCTGCGCCCCCCTAAATAATCTTGCGCCTCCTTGCCCCCCGTTTGTTGTGCATCACTGCATTCAATCACAACACACATACTCAATCACAACACACACACCCAATCACAACACACACACTCTCTCTCTCAATCAATCACCACACACTCAATCACCACACACACACACTCAATCACCACACACACACACTCAACCACACACACACTCAATCACCACACACACACACACACACTCAATCACCACACATGCACTCAACCACACACACACTCAATCACCAATCACCACACACACAAACACACACACACACACATGCACGCACACACACACACATAATCACCACACACTCAATCACAACCAACACAGACAACACACACATCACAGCCAACTGAACATCACAACCAACACAGACACAACACACACTCAATCAACACACACACTCAATCACAGACAACACACACTCAATCACAACGAACTCACACATAATCAGACATGTCACACAATTTCACCTGGGGGGGGGGGCACATGCTCCGATCCCACAACCCCCCATGCTGCTGAAAACAGGTGCAGGAAACAGACAGGAAGAGAAGGAGGGGATGTCTGTGTGCAGGGAAGGAAAGCCCCGCCCCCTCGAACACAGACACAGAGCAGAGAACCAGCCTCAGCACGGAGCTTCTGGCCGCCCTTGCACAGCTCTGCCCGCCCCCAGCCCGCGGCCCCCCCTTAATAATCTTGCGCCCCCCAGTTTGCGCACCGCTGTATTAGAGTGTTTTTTTATATATCTGGTAATTGTTTTATGTAGCACTTACTGATCTTCACACAAACACACACACACATACCATATTTCCTCGATTCTAAGACGTACCTTTTTTCCCATTTACCCGTGTGAAATTGGGATGCATCTTAGAATCGATGTTTAAAAAAAACAACATACTTCTAGGGGCGCTTACCAAAAGCTGGTGTCATTGGCAGCTTGTTGAAGTGCTGGCTGTTTCTCCCATTGCCTCCCCAGCATAACTGACAGCTGTCTGCCCCCCCCTCCCTATGCGACTATAAGCTGGGCGGTGCGACAGTAGAAGTGCCGTCGGCTGTATCTCCCATTCCTCCCAGCCCCCGCGCACGACTATCAGCTGTCCGACGGGGTGGTAGAAGTGTATGTGTGTCTCTGTGTGTGTGTGTCTCTGTGTGTGTGTGTGTGTCTCTGTGTGTGTGTGTGTTTGTGTGTGTGAGTTTCTCTGTATGTGTGTGTGTTTGTGTGTGTGTGTATCTGTGTGTGTGTGTCTCTCTCTTCTTTCTCTCCTCTCTCTCCTCTCTCTCCTCTCTCTCCTCTCTCTCCTCTCTCTCCTCTCTCTCCTCTCTCTCCTCTCTCTCTCCTCTCTCTCCACTCTCTCCACTCTCTCCACTCTCTCCTCTCTCTCCTCTCTCTCCTCTGCAACATAATGTCCCTCCTCCTCCTCGCAAAAAAACAACACAAAATCTGGTGCCACATCCATTTCACCCTGTAAGGTAAGTCGCTCCTTCTATCGTTTAAATAGGCAGACTAATTAGTCACATGATTGTAAATGATGACATGTGTGTTGTATAGTATAGTGAACATATGAATTGTAGTAATTCAGCAATTCATTCAATTTTAATTCAGATGTGTTACACACATTATGAAATGTGATGTAATCATCAAATATACAATATTCCTGAATCCACAGTGAAAGCCACGCAGCGACACAATATGAGTAATTGCTTGAAAACAATGACTCAATCATGACATTTGTATGTAACATGTTCAATCATGAAGGTGTTACATCACATGAAGTAATGTTGTATACATATGCCACGCTCAATAGCACTCCATTTTGACACTTAAAAACATACATATATTTTGTAGGGGCTCAGGGGTTCCCAAAAAGAGCTTGCTGGGGTTTTGTGTTCTGTTAACCTATTCTCAGCTGTTTCAACTGTTGGGGGCTGGTGGCTCCTCCTTCCCAGGTTTTAAGCCCGCCCCTCCCCTCCCCACTTCCCAAGTTAGTAGGTCCTTTCCTTCTGCTGGATATAGATCTAATGGTTTTTCTCCCTCCTAATAGAGGTAAATGAGAATTTTAATCCTAATAGAGGTATATTAGTATTTTATCTGGTAGTGTTAGGACTTGCGAACGGGTGTCTGCCTTGTTGTGGCTCACAAGTTTACAACGCTTTGGCCAAAGGGTTAAACTAAATGACCCCTTTTCAAGAGAATATATAAGTATTTTATTGTATTTCTGTCATGTTGGATGTAGCATTGGGCTTCTCTGTCATCTGTTGTATACATATGCCACGCTCAATAGCTCTCCATTTTGACACTTAAATACATACATATATTTTGTGGGGGCTCAGGGGTTCCCAAAAAGAGCTTGCTGGGGTTTTGTGTTCTATTAGTTAGATTGGTAAACTCCTGCCTAGCTTCAATAAGGCCCTATCTCAGGTTGACCCTTGTTGGGGGACACACACTATTCTCTGGGATCACTATCCCGTTTCGGTGCATGGCATTTCTAGTCGGTACTTGCCGGATAGGGAGTTTACTAAGGACATTCCGTGGGGCCGATCTGATTATGCTCTGGGGCTTCTACTCTGAGAACTCCCTGCTGAGCTCATGCTCACTCTTCTTCTGGTCAGAGAACAATATTGGGCCATTACTATGGGCTCTAACTATATAGGGCAGATTCCTTAACTGAAAACAATAAATGGTGACAGGACATCCTTAAAACACATAACTATACACACAAACCTATTTACAGGACTCACCGTGAGGCTTTAGTCTGAACTCTGAGGAACCTGCTTTTAGAATATAAGGTACCCTTCTATATCACTATAGTAACATTACTGGTCCCAAGACATACAAATAAGTGGCTATCCCTTTAAGCATAGTCATCCTGCATCACAATATTGGGAGGGGAGTAACCTGAGTGATCCCACATAGTTAACCCATTAAAGCTGTTAACCCCGTATACCAGTGGTTTTCAACCTTTTTTTTCTCTCGGGTGCCACTAATCACAGGGTTCAGTTGCTGAGGCCCCCCTACAACAGGATATACAGTCATTGAAGACACAGGACAGAGACAGTCACAGGAGAAAGAGGGGTCAGGGCGTCACAGGGGACAAGGGGTCAGAGAGTCATAGTAGACAGGGGCAGAGAGTCGCAAGAGACAGGGGGCAGGGGGTCACAGGGCACAGCTAGTCACAGGAGACAGATACAACAGGACCGAACACACACACACCAGGACAGACAGACACACAGTCTCACCTCTTTCGGGGCCTAAACTGCTTCCTCCTCCTCTGCTTGGCCACACCACCTCCTGATTGGTTGCATTATGCATTATCCAGCAGCAGCCAATCAGAATGGAGGAAACTGCCCAGCTCCCTAGACACTGTCATGCTCTGGGAGATCGGGGAAACCCAGCAACACCCTTTTGATCCTGTAACGGAAGCTCGGGGTGTCGCAGAACCCTAGTTGGGAAACACTGCTATATACTATTCCCAATGGGGTGTCTACATAAAGTTTGGCAGCAGTTTGTGGATCAAGGCCTCTATATATTGTACTGCTAAAATGTTATATAAGTAAGTAGACATGTTAAAAAATGACTGTTTGGTCTATGCAGATGTATCCAAATATGTTTTCATGTACTCATGGTTTGTATTAATGTATTTGATTAAATAATTTAATATTTTTCAGGAACATCATGCAAATGCAATCAGCATTTGGTCAAACAGGCTGCATCTGTGGCTGCAGAGGCCAAGGCTGAAGAGATGGAACAGCCCACAGTGACCCTCTTGCTCACAGAGGTCATAGACGATCATGGTAAACCAGCTAAAACTGTGTCTGTCCTCCCCCAGATGAAGCTGTGGCTACCCCACCTGCTGCTCAACTGACTGTCCATTCAGTTGCCTCTCGGGCTAACCCACACAGCCAACATCTGTCTCTAATGCTGCAGTACTGTTGGAGCACCAGTCTGCTAATTAAAATGCAGCGGGAAGCGTTTGAAGACATCTTGGATCATCTTGCCATATTGATGCCAGAGCTCAAAGAAAGGAGCAATCACACTGACAGCGGGAGCAGGCATCACAGTGCTCTTGGCAATGAGAAAACTCACTACAGCTGTCATTACCAGTGTTGCAAAGTTAACAGGCTCTGAAAATGTGCTCACCTGGTCTTGGACACTTTCCATACCCCTCAGTGCTATGTACCCCAGGTAAATCCCTGGTGTCCCTGACCACATCAGGGATATCCCAATTGTTGAGACTCTCTCCTCTCCACCCCCATCAGAAGAGATGGCAAAACCATCAGCACCTGTATTCTGCCGTCTGTGCCGTGGGAAACCACGTACCGTGGGCCAAGGGCGGGAGGCAGTGCCCGACCAAAAAAGTGGCGTGGCTGCTAAATCTTTGTACATATGTTTATATGTCCCTGCCCTAATGAGTTTACCATCCAGAAGGAGAGGATTGGAGGAGAAACGAGGAATAGTGTGTGTGAGTTTCTTAGCAATGGTTTGGCTATCAACCTCAGGCCATGAGTATACAGTTCTAGGATGAAAGTAAAACAAAGAAGACAGGAGAGTGTTGGATAGGTCTCCGTGAAAAACTGTGTTTTTAAGGGACCTTTAAATGTATGTATGGTAGGAGAGAGTGATGTGCATGGTAAAGATTTCCAGGGTTGTGATGCAGCATAGAAAGAGTCTTGGAGGTGGGAGTGAGCGAAAGTAATAAGGGAGGTGGAGAGACGTAGATTGAGCAGAGTATACACTGTGTGTGGGAAAGTACTTAGAAATTAAGTCAGAGATGTAAAGAGGAGCTGTGTTATGTATAGCTTTTTGGTGATCACAAGTGTCTTCAATCTTACTCTGTAGGGTATGGGTAGCCAAAGTAGTGATTTGTATAAGGTGCAGTAGAAA
This sequence comes from Ascaphus truei, assembly GCF_040206685.1. NCBI lineage: Eukaryota > Metazoa > Chordata > Amphibia > Anura > Ascaphidae > Ascaphus > Ascaphus truei. Next base: position 350,018,517 of record NC_134484.1, read on the forward strand.
AAGAGCAGTTAGTGAGGTAAATGAGCCTGGCAGTAGCATTTAGAAGGGACTGGATAGGAGACAGACGGTGCGGGGGGACCAACTAGAAGTAAGTTGCAGTAGGGCCGTTGGGATTTAAAAAGTGCATGAGTAAGAATTTTGGTGGATTGTTCCATGAGGAAGGGACGAACTTTAGCAATATTAGCTGAAGTGGACACTACATCATTTGGAGACGTGTCAAATGTGTTGGACAAAGGAGAGGGAGCAGTAAAGAATTATACCAGGGCATCTAATTTGGGGTATTGGGATTATAGTGTAGTTGTGGGTGGAGACGTGGGTATCATCAGCATTGGTGGTAGTGACAACCAAGTGTAAATGGAGAATAGTAGAGGTCCTATAACAGAGTCCTAGACTCGCAGCGGTACGCAAACTGGGGGGCGCGCCCCCTTGGGGGGAGCAAGATTCTTTAGGGGGGCCCAGGCGGCGTGCGGCAAAACCTGGGGGCAGGCTGACAGACACTGTGTGCGGGAGGGCAAAGAATCTCAAGCTCCGTGCTGCTGCTAATCTGTGCTTGCTGCAGGGCGGGGCTTCTCTGTGCTCTCTGATTGCTGCGGGGGCTGGGCTTCTCTGTGCTCTCTGCTTGCTGCGGGGGCTGGGCTTCTCTGTGCTCTCTGCTTGCTGCGGGGGCTGGGCTTCTCTGTGCTCTCTGCTTGCTGCGGGGGCGGGGCTTCTCTGTGCTCTCTGCTTGCTGCGGGGGTGGGGCTTCTCTGTGCTCTCTGCTTGCTGCGGGGGCTGGGCTTCTCTGTGCTCTCTGCTTGCTGCGGGGGCTGGGCTTCTCTGTGCTCTCTGCTTGCTGCGGGGGCGGGGCTTCTCTGTGCTCTCTGCTTGCTGCGGGTGCTGGGCTTCTCTGTGCTCTCTGCTTGCTGCGGGGGCTGGGCTTCTCTGTGCTCTCTGCTTGCTGCGGGGGCTGGGCTTCTCTGTGCTCTCTGCTTGCTGCGGGGGCTGGGCTTCTCTGTGTGCTCTCTGCTTGCTGCGGGGGTGGGCTTCTCTGTGCTCTCTGCTTGCTGCGGGGGCGGGGCTTCTCTGTGCTCTCTGCTTGCTGTGGGGGCGGGGCTTCTCTGTGCTCTCTGCTTGCTGCGGGGGCGGGGCTTCTCTGTGCTCTCTGCTTGCTGCGGGGGCTGGGCTTCTCTGTGCTCTCTGCTTGCTGCGGGGGCTGGGCTTCTCTGTGCTCTCTGCTTGCTGCGGGGGCTGGGCTTCTCTGTGCTCTCTGCTTGCTGCGGGGGCTGGGCTTCTCTGTGCTCTCTGCTTGCTGCGGGGGCTGGGCTTCTCTGTGCTCTCTGCTTGCTGCGGGGGCTGGGCTTCTCTGTGTGCTCTCTGCTTGCTGCGGGGGCTGGGCTTCTCTGTGTGCTCTCTGCTTGCTGTGGGGGCTGGGCTTCTCTGTGTGCTCTCTGCTTGCTGCGGGGGCTGGGCTTCTCTGTGTGCTCTCTGCTTGCTGCGGGGGCTGGGCTTCTCTGTGCTCTCTGCTTGCTGCGGGGGCGGGGCTTCTCTGTGTGCTCTCTGCTTGCTGCGGGGGCTGGGCTTCTCTGTGCTCTCTGCTTGCTGCGGGGGCTGGGCTTCTCTGTGCTCTCTGCTTGCTGCGGGGGCGGGGCTTCTCTGTGCTCTCTGCTTGCTGCGGGGGCGGGGCTTCTCTGTGCTCTCTGCTTGCTGCGGGGGCTGGGCTTCTCTGTGTGCTCTCTGCTTGCTGCGGGGGTGGGGCTTCTCTGTGCTCTCTGCTTGCTGTGGGGGCGGGGCTTCTCTGTGCTCTCTGCTTGCTGCGGGGGCGGGGCTTCTCTGTGCTCTCTCCTTGCTGCGGGGGCGGGGCTTCTCTGTGCTCTCTGCTTGCTGCGGGGGCTGGGCTTCTCTGTGCTCTCTGCTTGCTGCGGGGGCTGGGCTTCTCTGTGCTCTCTGCTTGCTGCGGGGGCGGGGCTTCTCTGTGCTCTCTGCTTGCTGCGGGGGCTGGGCTTCTCTGTGTGCTCTCTGCTTGCTGCGGGGGCTGGGCTTCTCTGTGCTCTCTGCTTGCTGCGGGGGTGGGGCTTCTCTGTGCTCTCTGCTTGCTGCGGGGGCTGGGCTTCTCTGTGCTCTCTGCTTGCTGCGGGGGCTGGGCTTCTCTGTGCTCTCTGCTTGCTGCGGGGGTGGGGCTTCTCTGTGCTCTCTGCTTGCTGCGGGGGCGGGGCTTCTCTGTGCTCTCTGCTTGCTGCGGGGGCGGGGCTTCTCTGTGCTCTCTGCTTGCTGCGGGGGCTGGGCTTCTCTGTGTGCTCTCTGCTTGCTGCGGGGGCTGGGCTTCTCTGTGTGCTCTCTGCTTGCTGCGGGGGCTGGGCTTCTCTGTGCTCTCTGCTTGCTGCGGGGGTGGGGCTTCTCTGTGCTCTCTACTTGCTGTGGGGGCGGGGCTTCTCTGTGCTCTCTGCTTGCTGCGGGGGCTGGGCTTCTCTGTGCTCTCTGCTTGCTGCGGGGGCGGGGCTTCTCTGTGCTCTCTGCTTGCTGCGGGGGTGGGGCTTCTCTGTGCTCTCTGCTTGCTGCGGGGGCTGGGCTTCTCTGTGCTCTCTGCTTGCTGCGGGGGCTGGGCTTCTCTGTGCTCTCTGCTTGCTGCGGGGGCTGGGCTTCTCTGTGCTCTCTGCTTGCTGCGGGGGCTGGGCTTCTCTGTGCTCTCTGCTTGCTGCGGGGGCTGGGCTTCTCTGTGTGCTCTCTGCTTGCTCCGGGGGCTGGGCTTCTCTGTGCTCTCTGCTTGCTGCGGGGGCGGGGCTTCTCTGTGCTCTCTGCTTGCTGTGGGGGCGGGGCTTCTCTGTGCTCTCTGCTTGCTGCGGGGGCTGGGCTTCTCTGTGCTCTCTGCTTGCTGCGGGGGCGGGGATTCTCTGCGCTCTCTGCTTGCTGCGGGGGCTGGGCTTCTCTGTGCTCTCTGCTTGCTGCGGGGGCTGGGCTTCTCTGTGCTCTCTGCTTGCTGCGGGGGCTGGGCTTCTCTGTGCTCTCTGCTTGCTGCGGGGGCTGGGCTTCTCTGTGCTCTCTGCTTGCTGCGGGGGCGGGGCTTCTCTGTGCTCTCTGCTTGCTGCGGGGGCGGGGCTTCTCTGTGCTCTCTGCTTGCTGCGGGGCTGGGCTTCTCTGTGCTCTCTGCTTGCTGCGGGGGCTGGGCTTCTCTGTGCTCTCTGCTTGCTGCGGGGGTGGGGCTTCTCTGTGCTCTCTGCTTGCTGCGGGGGTGGGGCTTCTCTGTGCTCTCTGCTTGCTGCGGGGGTGGGGCTTCTCTGTGCTCTCTGCTTGCTGTGGGGGCTGGGCTTCTCTGTGCTCTCTGCTTGCTGTGGGGGCGGGGCTTCTCTGTGCTCTCTGCTTGCTGTGGGGGCGGGGCTTCTCTGTGCTCTCTGCTTGCTGCGGGGGCGGGGCTTCTCTGTGCTCTCTGCTTGCTGCGGGGGCTGGGCTTCTCTGTGCTCTCTGCTTGCTGCGGGGGCTGGGCTTCTCTGTGCTCTCTGCTTGCTGCGGGGGCTGGGCTTCTCTGTGCTCTCTGCTTGCTGCGGGGGCTGGGCTTCTCTGTGCTCTCTGCTTGCTGCGGGGGCTGGGCTTCTCTGTGCTCTCTGCTTGCTGCGGGGGCTGGGCTTCTCTGTGCTCTCTGCTTGCTGCGGGGGCTGGGCTTCTCTGTGCTCTCTGCTTGCTGCGGGGGCTGGGCTTCTCTGTGCTCTCTGCTTGCTGCGGGGGCGGGGCTTCTCTGTGCTCTCTGCTTGCTGCGGGGGCTGGGCTTCTCTGTGCTCTCTGCTTGCTGCGGGGGCTGGGCTTCTCTGTGCTCTCTGCTTGCTGCGGGGGCGGGGCTTCTCTGTGCTCTCTGCTTGCTGCGGGTGCTGGGTTTCTCTGTGCTCTCTGCTTGCTGCGGGGGCTGGGCTTCTCTGTGCTCTCTGCTTGCTGCGGGGGCTGGGCTTCTCTGTGCTCTCTGCTTGCTGCGGGGGCTGGGCTTCTCTGTGCTCTCTGCTTGCTGCGGGGGCTGGGCTTCTCTGTGCTCTCTGCTTGCTGCGGGGGTGGGGCTTCTCTGTGCTCTCTGCTTGCTGCGGGGGCGGGGCTTCTCTGTGCTCTCTGCTTGCTGCGGGGGTGGGGCTTCTCTGTGCTCTCTGCTTGCTGCGGGGGTGGGGCTTCTCTGTGCTCTCTGCTTGCTGCGGGGGTGGGGCTTCTCTGTGCTCTCTGCTTGCTGCGGGGGTGGGGCTTCTCTGTGCTCTCTGCTTGCTGCGGGGGTGGAGCCTTCCCTGCACACAGAGAGCCCCTCCTCCTCCTGTCTGTTTCCCCGTTCCAGTTTGCAGCAGCACACGGGGGACCGCGGGACCGGAGCATGCTTAGTACTACCCCCCCCCCCCCACGTGAAAGTGTGTGACTGTTATGATTGTGTTTTGTGTCTGTGTTGTGTGTGTTGTGATTGATTGAGTGTTTGTGTTGTGTCTGTGATTGTGTTTGAGTGTGTGTATTGTGATTGAGTATGTGTGCTGTGTGTGTTTGGGTGTTGTGATTGTGTGTATGTGTGTTGTGTCTGTGTTTGTTGTGATTGTGTGTTGTGTGTGTGTGTTGTGATTGATTGTGTGTGTTGTGCCTGTGTGTGTTGTGATTGAGTGTGTGTGTGTTTTGTGATTGTGTGTCTGTGTTGTGATTGCGTGTGTGTTGTGTGTGTGTTGTGTCTGTGTGTTGTGATTGAGTGTGTGTGTTTGTTGTGATTGAGTGTTTGTTGTGTGTGTGTGTGTGTTATGATTGAGTATGTGTGCTGTGTCTGTGTTGTGATTGTGTGTGTGTGTTATGATTGAATGCAGCAGTGAGCAAACGGGGGGGCAAGCCCCCTTTATGGGGGGCGCAGGTGACGTGTGGTGAAACCTGGTGTGTGCCGGGGGGGGAAAAAGCTGCGGGCAGGCAGGCGAAAAAGCTGTGTGCGGGCGGCCAGACGAAGAAGCTGTGCGCGGGTGGGCAGGCAAAGAGTCTGTGCGTGTGTGGGCAGGCGAAGAAGCTGTGCGCAGGCGACCGAAAAGGATAGTGCAGGTGGCGGCCACGTGATGGTGTGTGTGTGCACATGCGGGGGGCTTCGGAGGTACGGGGGAGGAGCACAACCCAGCGCTGTGATGTCAAACGCCCCTCCTTCCGGTGCCTGCCCTGCAATAGCGCTGTGTTCCTGCTCTCCTCCGCTGGCAACCTGCTTCGCTGCGATCCTCTGCAAGTGAACGGGCAGGCTGCCACTTTATCAATCATACTATAAATGTACGGAAATAATAAAAAAAAAAGTGAAAACACAATTGAAAACGGAAAAAAAAAATACATAATACTGTAGGTAGGAGTTTGGATGACACTGGGGGCAGCAAGCCAAAGAGCAGGGAGAATAAAAAGGCAAATGGGAGAAGGAAAAAAAGGGAGAGGAAGGAAAAAAAAGGGGGGGGGGAGAGGGAAGGGAGGTGGATGAATGCCCCCCCCCCCCCCCAAAAGGATTGCCTTTGTGCACTTACACTCTCCCAAGCTTGGCGCTTTGGGAGACAAACAAAATTTACTTTGAAGCACGTTCTGCAGCAGTCAATGCACACACACACACACACAGCCACACACACACACACACACACAAAAATAGCCCCGATCCACGCCCCCCGCTCGTGCTTGCAAAATTATGCAGGACACCCTGTGCAACCTACAGCTGGTGATGGCACCGCTCTCAGCGGCAGTGTGGACGCAGCCTAAGGCTGCACTTAGTGTGCCGGCAACGTGACGTCGCCCGAAAACAAATGCATTGTCTCCGCCGCGTGCCCTTATAGTAAACGTGACGACGACAAAGCAACGGGGCAACGCGATTTTTGGTAGCCGTAATTATTTGATTTTTCAGTTGCTGTTGCCTCATGTGACAGCCCCTGAACCAATCAGGAGCCTGGTCGCCCACGACGCCGCCGCAAAGCGAAATACAACTTTTGCTTGCAGAGATCGGTGACGTCACACGTCGCCGTCACCGGCACTATAGGCGCTGTCTAATTTTGCAAGCGCGAGCTGTTGAAATATGTAAGTATTTAGACGTATTTGTATTCATTGTTTACCGTTTAATAAAGGTTTTTTTTTTCCATGTGATTTTGATTACATCAGGCAGGGGGGGCCCGAGAAATCTCATGAATGAAAAGGTGGGCTCGGCATAAAAAGTTTGCTCACCCCTGTCCTAGAGTACACCAACTGTGAGTGGAGTAAAGTGGAGTATATGCCAGCAATGGAAACATAAAGGGGCATATGCATTAAGTGCTGATAAGCCACTTATCGAGGCCTTTTTGCCAAAAAGGCCTACTGCAATTCAGTAAGACCCGATAAGTCGCAGATAAAAGCCCTTCTCTGCATTTTTTTCTCCAAGAAAAAAATTGCCAAACGAGCGGCGAGAAGCCACTTATCGGCAAGTGCAATTCTAGTAGCCCCGATTAGCTTATTGTGGCTAATCATGGCTCTAGAATGGAGATTTCCTCTCAAAATCCTCCCGCCAGGAAAAGTTGGCAGGAAGGTGGTGAGAGGCTACCGAGAAGCGTCGAGAAGGGACTTAGAAAAAAAAATGCAATTTTCCTGCATCAAATTGATGCCGGGGGTCTCCGGAGCTGATACCCATAAATATCAGCACCGGAGACCCCCGGCATGAATCCCATGCAATAAAAATGCATTTACATGCAACTTCATTACCTTAGCGGCTAACCGCAAAGGCAAAGAAGGGGTTAAGGAACAACAGCAGCTTTATTGGGGGCAGAGGGGGTGAGTGAAGGGGGTAGTTGGCCCTTCACTCACCTCCTATGCCCCCCATTAAATATTACAATATGTACTAACCACCAATACACAACCCACCCACCCCCTGTGCCCCCACATAAAAGCATTTTTTATTTTTTATACACAGGATTGATACCAGAGGCCTTTTGAACTAATGTAGCCTATCACATGGTACAGCAGCCAATGGGATTGTCTTCAATCTCATTGGCTGTAATACCATGTGATATAACCATGTGGTTTTAAGGATGAGACGTACCTCCCTTGGAGATGATGTTACATCCTTAACAAAAAAAAGGAGGTGGGCACGTAATACAGCGTCCAATCAGATTGGAGCTGTACCATCTGACCTGAAAATGTTATGTCACAGGCCATAAATAAGGCATGTACGTCTCATTTAACAGAAAGAAGACGACGAGAGAACATCCTGTTCTGGATTTACCATTAGGTTTTGGATTGACAGATGAAAATAGAAGATTAAAGAAAATAAATAAATAATGACATGAAGAAAGAAGACGGTGATAGAAGATAAAAGAAAGACTAATTTTGTTACCTATTCCGGATCTTCAAGGTGGATGGCGTTGGATTGACTTTGATGACATCACGGTAGGAGACCTTCCTGATATGCCGGGTTTCGGAGGGTCAACGCTTCTAAAGGTAAGAAAAATATTGAATGTATGTAATTTTATTTTTACAGGTTTTTTTATTTTATTTTTTTATTTCTATGTTTTCCATTGCCCATTGACTGATAATGTATTAATCTGTGCCCCTGGGTACAGATAAATACAGTTATAGCCAACGCATTTTTTTTGGCAAATGCTTGTTTTCTGTTGACTGTTATTTTTTCTATTTCTGTTTATTGTTTGGATTAAATTGTTTAGAATTTGGATGGCTTGTTTTTAGTACTTTTTAGGATTGGTTAGCATTTTTAATTATTTATTAGTTTTGTTGGCTACTGGTTTAAATTCATTAATTGATTTGTTGGCTAGAGTTGTAAATTAATTATTTGTTTTGTTGGCAAATGGTTTTATTTGTTTAATAGTTTGCTTGGATAGTTGTTTATTTAATTGTATTGTTTTGGAATAACATAATTGTAATAATTCTGCTATTTTGGTGATAGATAATTATTTGTGATGTGTTCTATTAGGCTATTTAGTTCTTTTATTGTTGGGGTGTTTAGGTGCTTCTGTATTTATGTGATTTTTGTGTATTTTTGGCCTTAATTATTTTTATTAGGTTGACCATTGAATGATATAGTGACCTATCATGCCTATATTATATGGGTATTATATACCACTGTGCCAATCAATGGGTACAGGGTGGGTATAGTGGGTCCAGGGTGGGTGGTTAGCCCTCACGGGTGGGTAGCGGGGGATGGAGGTTAACCCCTTAATTACTATAGCGGTTATTAACTGTTACGGTGATTAAGGGGTTAGGGGCCATTAGATTGTATTATTTATTGTATTCTTTCTGTCAATAGAAGGACATAGACCTGCAGTATGCTGATGAGGATGCCCTTCATGATGGTAGGGGTAAATTCAACATTTTATTTACTTTATTTATGCTGGCTGGCTAATCTTTGATTTTATAATGGACAAATTAGCTATTATCCATATCTAGATAATAGTAATTTTGCCCATTACTGTACTGTATGTGTTGGGGGGGGAAGGTTTGTTTATTGCAATGTATTCCACATTTTTTTTTGGCAACATGACTGGTACCGCAAGCCAGCGGGGACCCGCGATGACCACCCGAGGACACCCAGACACCTGCGGGGACCACCAGGGGACCACCAGGGGACCCCTGTGGGGCTCCAAACACCCGCTAGAACCACCTGGAGGCCCACAGACACTCGCGGGGACCCCCACTGGCTTCTGCCATCAATCCTGTGCATAAAAAATACAAATGTTTTTATGTGGGGGCACAGGGGGTGGGTGGGTTGTGTATTGGTGGGTAGTACATATTGTAATGTTTATTGGGGGCAGAAGGGGTAAGAGAATGAATATGTACCCCCTTCACTCACCCCCTCTGCCCTCAATAAACATGATATTTGCCTTAACCCCTTCAATACCTAAGGTAATGAAGCTGCTTTAATGCAGTTTTTATTAATAGTGTGCGGAAGCGGGGGTATCCTGAGCTGAAGCGCTTTGATTTTTGCCACAGGGACCCCCTGCTTCCCGAGTTACAGGCCCTGGTATGAGGCATCAGATGTTAGTGTCGCCGCCATTTTTAAAGCGTCCATGTCACGTGACGTGCGAGAAATAAATAATGGAGATACTTTATATACTTCTATACTAGAAGTAGTTAGATCTACGAAACATGTTGGATGTATTAATGCCATAATTTAGCCTATATTCATCCTTTGGATTTGTATCACTATCAGCTTATATTGGCTGCCACCGTGCTAACTGAGCGATTTCTGCGCCGGTAAGAGACTGTAAGGGACTCTCCTTCTTCCTCCCTATTGATTCCTCCATTGCCACGAGAACTGTGACGTCACTCCGCTACACCACGTGACGGAGCGGCATCGTGGCACGCTGTGTAAGCCCCTGCAGCTGCGGAAGTGTTTGCAGAGCAATTCCAACAGCTCTGGACTGCCCTAAGATCATAGCAGCTGGGAAAAGCAGCAAATCTACACAGGAGAGACGGGGGACTGTAGGGGAATTCCCCTGGAGGCAGTATATCACCGGTTGAGGAGCGGTCCCACTAAGTGTCTGAATCTGCAGTATTACCAGGCTGCTTGAAAGGAATCCCCTTGTGAGCAGCGTCCTGCTGTGTGAGGAGTGCATGAAGGATCCCATGCCCCAGAACCATCATAGAGGCTCCTGCAGTGACAGCTGAGTGCCAGACCGTCCTGTTTTACAGCTACAGAGTGGTAACCAGTGTGTTATGCACTAAATGCACATGTTATTTCTATCTGATGTACCCAGATTTATTACCCCTTTAACATTGTAATACATTCTATTACTTACTTCACTATTTGGCGTTGTGCGCTGTTTTCTTTTTGTTTCCGGCTCTCTCTGAAGCAGAAAAAAATTGCCGGGTGAGCCCTTTTCAGAGAGGCGATCATCACGTCGCCGCTACTCGCCAGTTTTGGAAATGTTGCTACCACAGGTATTTAGGGCTATCTGCATACCGTGATAGTAACGTTGTCAAAACTGGCGATTTAAACAGCCTGGCGATTTTTTTTTCGCCGCTTATGCATAGGCCCCAAAGTGTCAGATGTAAACAAGGAGAGGGCAGTGTCACAGAGGGCAACAGAATTGACATTGTGCAGAAGGAAGGGATGTTCAACGGTATCAAAAACAGCAGAAAGGTCGAAAAGAATAAGTAAGGAGAACTACCCCTGTGATTTGGCCTTGATTAGATCGTTAGTGACTTTTTTAGGGCAGTCTCAGGGGAGTGGTTAAGCTGGAATCCAGACTACCATGTATCAAGAAAAAAGATATTATATAAAGAAAGTCCAGCATGCAGTTATAAATGAGTTGTTCAAGAAGTATGGATACAAATTGCAGAGGGAAATAGGATGGAAGCTGGAAGGGGAGGCAGGATCGAGAGAAGTTTCTTCAGGATGGCAGAAGCATGCTTAAGGATGAAGGAAATTAACCTGTGTTCCAAGAAAGGTTTAAGAGATGAGTTAGCGTAGCAATATTTGTGAGGGAGGGAGCACAGGAGATGTGAGGGGATAGCATCGAGCATGCAGGTTGCAGAGGGGGATGAGGAGAGAAGAAGGGAGATTTCCTCCTCAGTAACTGGTTGGAAGCAGCTTAGAATTGCTTTGGAAGCATGGCGGGGGCTGTTTTGGGGCTGGACAAAGTGCTATGTCATGTCAAATAACATCGACTTTATCTTGTTTAGCAAGCCTTAAAGGCAGTGGAGGGAACTGACGTGGATGGGCAAAGGAGAGAGTTGAAAGTGGAAAAAAAGTTGGTGTGGATTGGAGGACATGGTAGATATGAGGTAAGTCATTTTGTTGAGAAAGGAATAGTGCAGCATTATAGGCTGAAAGAATTAATATTTAATCGTTTAAATCTGCTGCAGAGCAAGATTTCCTCCATTGATGTTCAGCCCTGCAAGAGCATCTCTGGTGAGATCGTGTTTCGCTGGCATGCCATGGTGGAAGTTTGATGGGATAGAAGCAGCAAGTTGTGGCAGGAGCAATCTGGTCAAGGGTAGATGAGAGAGAACTATATTTATAGGGAGGTGGCCATGTCAGAGCAGAGGGGGGTTATTTAAAGGAGAGGGGAGGGTTTTCAGAGAGGTAGAAAGCTAAGAAATATCTATGTTACATAACTTCTGGTGGGTGTGAGAAGAGGTTGGTGAGAGGGAGGAGACAGGAAGTAGAGTGAGGGTGAAGGAGAGGAAATTGTGATCAAAGGAAGGGTACTGTGAGTAAGAAAAATTAAAGAGTGAGCATAGATGAGAAAACACATGGTCATGTCAAGTGGAGACCGTCACAATATGTAAGAGGACCTGTTCTACTGAGAGACACCAAAGAAGGAGGTTAAGGAGAGGAGACGAGCGGCAGAATTAGGATTGTCAATTGGAATATTAAAAATATAGATGGAATACTTTGTATGAAAACAGAATCTATAATCACAGAAATATTGCGTACAGTATATAGTATGTCGATGAAAGAGATCAAATGGTTTATATTTTTTGAGCAGGGAGCAGGAAGTTTTTTGCCCTGCCCACTAAATGTGAGGCTCTGTGAACCAGAGCAGTTAACTGTAAACAGTGTCAGATTGCAGAACAGCGCAAGATGCTGAGAGTTAGCAATCATTTCCTGTGAGAGAACAGTTTTGGAATGAGCACAAGTGGGAAGAACTCAGCAGCAATAAAGTTGCATATTCGGATTGAAAATGTTTTCCCTTTCCTTTTGAAAATATTTGTACTTCTCTGTTGCAACTTTCTTAACCTTTAGGTTCAGAGCCATTTCCTGAGACAAGAAATATCACATATGCATATATATTTATATTATACATGTTGAAATAACAATTTTGAGAGTTGTGTCTATTTACAAATGTTGCATATGTGCCACGGGAGTATTTTTTATTTGATTTTTTGGTTTGAGGTCAGAGAGTAAAGGGCATCAGATATGGAGGAGCCATGTATAAATGGAGCACTAAAAAAGCATTTTAGGAAACGTTGAAGATTTGGGTGAGGGGCAGTGGAAAGTTTATAATGATGTGTAGCATTTTCAGTTACATGAACACCTATTTAAAATATAATTACCATTACTAAAATTCAAAGCAACCCACAATAAATAAAACATTTTACAAAGCATGAAGTATTTGTCAGTTTCAGTAATGTGGTGCAGGGCACACCCGGGAAATTAATAAACTCTCTGACCCACGTATAATAAAATAAACATTTTGTGACCCTCTTCTCAATCCCAGTCTTTGTGTGACTTCCTCCATCACTTGCCCTTCTCTTGTGTGCCCGCTCTTCTTTTTCCACTGTTAATAACCCCTCTGCGGCCTGCAGTACATTGCAGAGAAGTACATTGTATTGCTGTTCTTTCTGGCAGCAAATGGACCCCCCCGCCCCCCACACACATTATTCTTTGGAGATTTCTCTCTCGATTCCATTGAATCTATTGTTGCTACACTTATAGTAAAGATATGAGGCAGCAAGCCTTACCAAGCATGCTTAGTGGAAAAAACACTCAGGACTCTTTCATAATGGTTCAATGTCACTCAGAGGAATATAGGTGCAAGGCATCCTTAGTGATGACTCAAGGGCATGAAACCTTCTCGACAGACGTATGTCTTTTTTCAACCTCATTTACTATGTAACTATGTAACTTTAAAACGTATTTCATATAACATTCGTCATTTAACCAGTTTGATGGAATTTTTTGCTTTTTTCACTTGAAGTAGATGTGCTGCCTTATATCTTTATTATTTTTTACTTAATTGTGATCAGCATATTTATGGTACATCATGGGCATAAGCACCTTGAGATCTGTTCACATTTGTTATGTACTTGATGTAGTACTTTTATATTTTATATAGCTTTCATCTGATGTAATCTTTCCCTTTCCCTGTAGGACCTGTTTGCTTTAGGTGGTTACAATGTATTACAGTAAATGTTCTTCTTTCATTCTAGTGGTCTTTGTAAGGCTGCGGACATGGTGCCGCAGCCCGTGCGGTGACGCGCGGAGGCTGAGGGAAGGCAGGTGCTTTCCCTGACCATAGTACTCATGCCGTGGGGGGCATTGCTGGGGGCGTTCCTAGTGACGTCATGGAGCTTGTTCACCCTCATTGGGCGAACCGCTGACGTGACCGCCCTGTCACGCGAGAAATCAGTTTTAACTGATTTCTCGCACATCGCGCGCCCCCTCCTGAATCCGCGCGCATGCGCCCGCACGCTGCATGTACGCGAACACTGCCTTAAGGCAGTCTGTTCGCTCAGCATGCGGACGCATCCGCACGATCTGAGGTACCATAGATGCAGCCTAAGACATCCGCTTGTGCCAACAGATCCTTCATATTTTATGCGTTCTTTCATCTCTTTCATACTTTTTTTGTAGTATGATGTGAATAACAGAGTATAGGGAATGTGAAAACTTTGCAGCAACATTGATGAAAGATTGCCATGTCTTTTACTCATTGTGGGTCGGAAACCAGAGGCATGACCAGTACACCAAAGCAACAATGTACACTTGGAAAGTGTATGTAGGGAATTTTTTCAATCTCATTTGATCAAAAGGGAAGTTCACCTTGGAGAAGGTGCTGGAAATAAATAGGAATACCCACTAACCACTATCTCTTTATATTTATATGTGTTCATTTTGTGAAGGGTAAAGAACATATAGGTACTGTACATTGAAATGAACTTTCCATCAAAAAACTATTCTATTGGGTGGAAAAAAATAGCATTGGCTAATTCTGCAAACTGTTTGGACAAGTTATTTCCTGAAATTAATCAACTATTATTTAAGCATTTCACAAACAAATACATTTTATATGGCAAGGTATCCAGCACAGGGAAGATCAATAGTTAATGTTTACCACAGAATGTCCTATACCTGTTCTTGATACCCTCGCACTATTAAATATCATATCTAAATGAATCCCAGGTTCTAGCCATTGTTACAACTTTTTAAATATTTTATTCCAAATGCACTATAGTGGGGACTTTTTGGTGTCCACACAATATTATTTATATGTTTATAATATTACTCCAAAGTTAAAAAAAAACAAAAACCGGTGACAATGAAGTACACAATCGAAATTGTTCAATGAGTCATCTAGGATTTGACAAATAGGACAACTCTGTCCTCTTCCTTTTCTCTCCATTAGGAGGAGCCCACTGAGTGTGGGATCATGTGTCCAACGCAGAGGAAACAGTTTCTGATTGCTATTCTATCTTCTCTCACTGTGGACACTCCTCACACTTTTGTGCTGCTGTCAGAGGTCAAACGTCACTGCATGGAACCAAAACCTGAGTATTTTTTATAAACAATGTTTTCTCTCTCTCTCTCTCTCTCTCTCTCTCTCTCTCTCTCTCTCTCTCTCTCTCTCTCTCTCTCTCTCTCTCTCTCTCTCTCTCTCTCTCTCTCTCTCTCTCTTTTTTTTTTTTTTTCAAATATAGGTACTATTTAAATAAAGCAAATGTATACAGTATGTAGATAGATTATAAATGTCTTTGTTCTACTATGTAGGATGATGGAGGGTTGTTGTCATTTTGTTCTTTTACTGACAATAACCCAGTTGTACTTGAATGTCAAAACTTTAATACACCTAGAAATACTTCGTACTTTGGGTTGGGCCATTGTGACAAATTCCTTGTCCTTTGGACCTTGACCAGAGCTCCAAATACAGGTGAACTAATCAGTAAAGATCTCAAGGTCTTGCCAAGTCATGGAGATTTACTTCCCCTAAGGAACGTGTAAAAGATCTAAACAGATGATATCACATTGCTTCTATTAGATAAGTATATGTCAGGATGTGACTCATTTTGGCAGCATTGTGGGTTGTAATTCTGATCCCACAAAAAAAGAGAAACCGTGTCTTAATTTGACAGTATTTGCCAAGGGGCATATAGCATATAGGTGAATGTTTCTGATGCAACTGATCCATCTTCGGAGAAATAATTGCAACCATGTATATTGTTGGTAGAGCCTTTGTGAATTGGTAAATGTGGGCATTTCCACCCTAGAACTAAGGTCTAGCAGTACCTCTGTTTCTTTTCTGCACACCCCTTTTCTGCACATTCCTACCCCATCCTCTGCTAATCTAATAGAATTCCAACCACTGTAACAAGCTCTGTCCTTTGTACCATAAGCCAGGCTCCTAAAGTATTACAGAGCTGCTGCTATTTCACATACTGTAGTTAAGTCATCAATAGCCATTGCAGGTAAGTTTAGCTACGCATATGGCGTTGGTGAGATCGTTTTCCAACTCTTCTTTTTATCATTTCATTGATATTAAAATGCAGGAGGAATCTGAAATATTAAATCTCCTAGGATCCCACCAGTACACGGTGCACCACCTAATCACTGAATCTTTTACAAGGTCACCAGTCCTCTCTGTTGATGGTAATTGCTACGTTTTAAATCTGCCTTCCTGTTTTTTTGTTTCTCTACCACATCCTTGCTCCAAGCTAACAATAACTTTTCATATAGTGCTTTGTTCTAAGAATATTTATCTATTTTCCCCGATTATTCTATTTATATCTGTTCTGTTCTGAAACTTAACGAAGCTTTGAGAAGTTAAAAAATGTCAAATGAATGAAGGCAGCGACAGGTTAACATCTAAATACTTTTATAGTTCAGCAGTAATGGAAAACCACAAAAAAAAAAGTGGATAATTTTACAACTTGTATATGGTTATATAAATATATCTTTGAATGTTACATTAACTTCTATAAACATACGTGTCGCTAGATGGTACGTGTATGTTTTAATTTGAATGTTGCCCATTTTATATATACAGTATAGGAATTTGTTAAATGTGAATATCTAATGTTGTGGTATAAAGAAATTAGGCAGCAGAAAAACATTCAGATAATAATCTGTCTTGGGATAAATCTGAGCTGTATTTTTATTTTAATTGTATATATTACATCTTGCAATACCATCTAAACTGGGTCAAATCCGAAATTAGATATAATGATATTATGGAATAGAATATTACATTTTCTATTGGGCACTTAATATAATTATTTTAACATCTGTGATCATGTAATCATGTAATAATGATATATTATTATAGGAGGGGCCCAATGACTAAAGACACCAACTCTGTCAACAATGACATTGTTTGAATCAGGGGAACCTGGTTCAATTCTTGGTGTTGGCTTCTTGTGACTTTGGGAAAGTTAATTTATCTCCCTGTGTCTCAGGCACCAAAAACATAGATTGTAAGCTTATCTGGGCAGGGACTGTGTCTGTAAAATTCCTATGTGCTGTGCACTAGTCCACTGTGGACTTGTTATATATCATGAAAACAATCGCTATATGATTAGAACAATATGCATACACAATTTGAAGACATTGCACTTGGGGATTCACAGTATGAGCTACTTGTTCCCACACACCAATAGAGACGTTTATATTTCAAATGGCAAATATTTCATGTGATTGTGGGGGCAGAATTGTGCTAAAAACAGCCCATTTACCACCATATGAAGCCATGGCATTAAATGCAGGCGCTAGAATAATATCTGAGTGTCCCTTGTCCCAAGTATTTAATGTAGCCTTACTCATCATGGCCAGGTCATTAGAATCACATGCATAGATGTTGATTCATTTATTCCACTAAGGCTATCTATATTAAGGGGATATACAAGGTACATTGTTTATTTAGGGAACATACATGCTTAAAACATGTATCATATCTACTTGAAACATTTAATATGCATCCATTAAAGGCAACACCTTTAATACACGCATGTGCGTGTCTGATATATGTGTGATCCTTCTGAATTGGAAAATATGTAAGCTTGATTACAGTACAAAGGATTTCTTGTAAGACATCAGATTTGTTCTGTGTGTTTAAACTTCACTAACTGAATTGTTTAAACGCTATAAACAAGGGGTTTATTCAAGTTTCCATTTGGAAATAATTTCAGTGTAAATATTACTTCACAGAACAAGAACCCGTTTAGTTGCAATCCAGCAGGGCAAACATGTTGAATAATCACTCTGTAACTGTGTATTCCCAACCCGAGAGAAATATTCAGCTGCTAGGGAGAGGACCTCACCTGATGTCATTTCTGCTGATCATAAGCAGATGGGGGCGCAAGAAGACAGCAGTTTGTTCATCACGGGCTTTGGTCAGTCGGAGGCTTCTGATAAGATAACAATAGTCTTGTAACTGCGAAGGGGAAGGTACAGAGTAATATAATACATATCTCTATGATATAATACCTCCGCAGAAATTATAATTTATAAACACACACACACACACACACACACACACACACACACACACACACACACACACACACACACACACACACACACACACACACACACACACACACACACACACACACACACACACACACACACACACACACACACACACACACACACACACACACACACACACACACACACACACACACATTATGTATATATACACACACACACACACACACACACACACGGCACTCACATACATAGACACAGCTGCCTGGGTGCACTAAAAGCAACTAATATATAAAAATGTAGAAATCATGGGCATTCTCAGGTCCACAGGCCCAATAGATATAGAAGGAAGGTTCTATTTAAACAGGATATATACACATACAGACCAACAGTAGAGGCAACAAACCACTGTAAGGAAAATATTGCCTGGATGCAAACAGCAACAAAATGTTAGTATAAGCAGGCACTTCAGGGCTTGGCATATAGAATAATAAAAAACATTGTGTGTGTGTGTGTGTGTGTGTGTGTGTGTGTGTGTGTGTGTGTGTGTGTATATATATATATATGTGTGTGTATATATATGTACAGTGGTTGACAAATCACCAAAAAATCTACTCGCCACACAAAAAAATCTACTCGCCACCTAGTACCAAACGTGTGCTGCTTGGGCCAATATTTACTCGCCCGGGGGTTAAATCCACTCGCCCGGGGCGAGCAAATGTATAGGTTTGTCGAACACTGTATATGTACATATATATATATATATGTGTGTGTGTGTGGGGGTATATATATATAAAGCAGAAAATAGCCGTGTTAGTCCAGTTGCGATAGTGCAGAATAAATGAGTTCTTCAATATTAGGTGATACCTGCTTGACCTGAAGAAGAGAGGAGAACTCTCGAAAGCTTGTCCTATGATATAAATTGTTAGTCCAATAAAAAAGGTATCACCTAATACTGAAGAACTCATTTATTCTGCAATATATATATATAAATATGTGTGTGTGTGTGTGTGTGTGTGTGTGTGTGTGTGTGTGTGTGTGTGTGTGTGTGTGTGTGTGTGTGTGTGTGTGTGTGTGTGTGTGTGTGTGTATATATATATATATATATATATATATATGTACCAGACTTCGGATTGTATATTTATACATATACATATAATATATATATATTATACCATACAGGATTTGCACCCATCTTATTGATTTCTGAGATGGAGTGCCTATTGTTCTTTATGATCTACTATATATATATATATATATATATATATATGTGTATATATACAATACCAATCCGAAGTATGGTAAGTAAGAGACAGAACGCAGGTGTAGTGATCAACACAATTGTATTGGGGTGAAGTGTGGGATTAAGATGTACCACACTTCACCAATAGAATTGTGTTGATCACTACACCTGCGTGCTGTCTCTTACTCACCAGACTTTTATACCTATTTTATTTTTATGGGACATGCACCTACCATTGACTGTTTCTATACAGGTGTGCCAACTGCTATATCTTTTATATATATATATATATATATATATATATATATATATATATATATATATATATATATATATATATATATATATATATATATATATATATATATACTGTATATGAGCAGATTTAGTCATGGTCCACTCCCTTAACAAAGAGAACGACACATTGGGGTTTATTTACTAAAGTTTCCTGGCTGCAAAACTGGGATGAAACCAGTGCAAGAAATGGCCCCATATTTTATCTAAGAAAAGAAAACCTTTGGTGCGATACTTTTACACTGGTTTTGCAGCCTGGAGACTTTAGTAAATAGCCCCCCTTGTGTCCCCAGTATCACAATGTCTGTGGCCTATGAACTAAGATCAATTTCACTTTTTTGTGCGTCAGCATTTTAGTACTACAAAGTTTTACAATCCATCATTTACATTGTATATATTAAGGTGGTTATGTGACTTTATATGACACATAGGGGGTTATGCACAAAGCAGTGATAGTGTTTTTAAGTGAGATAAATGCCTTTATTTCTCAATATTGCGTGCAGTGCGATTCACAAAGCAGTGATAACACTGCAGTATCACGCTTAAAAGGCTTTTCATCATCAAAACACAGTCATTGCTAAAAAAATTGCGCCATAAATTGTGCCAAAATGCAGTTATCTCACTTAAAAACACTTATCACTGCTTTGTGCATAACCCCCATAGTTTGTTGTTTGTAATTAAAGTTTGACACATTGCTTCATGTTGAGTCATGTTGAATATGCGATTGACACGTTTGCATTAAGACAGAATAATGTGTATTTTTTATTGATAGCTACTTTTAGTACATTTAAATAATTAGTGTTATATTATTATTAATATTTATATGATTAGAATGTGCTACAATATTGATTTAAAATAGCCATACTGTAAAAGTAATACATTTTGTTAACCTATATAATGAAATACCTGTGCTGCATCAAATACATTTTTGATTGATACACATCCTCAGAAGTGTGCTAAATAAGGGCAAATGACATTATCTTACCTAATTAGGTAGCTGCCGTTATTTTTCCATCATTTAATTTTCACTAAAAACAATAATAGAGTAATAAGCAGTTTATTTATTTATTTCTAAAAATGTTTTACCAGGAAGTAATACCTTGAGAGTTACCTCTCGTTTTCAAGTATGTCCTGGGCACAGAGTTATGCTGACAAATTATGCTGACATGGTTACAAATACAGTTACATAAATGAACAGGGTATACATTATATACAAGACACTGCATGCACAGTTAAAGAAAATATATATTATAGGTGTATGTAACAGTTACAGACCAGATTAAAATGTGAGACAGCTTTAGTTTTGAAAGAACTTAGACTGGCGGTGTCTGTGAGAGTCTTCGGTAGATTGTTCCAGTTTTGGGGTGCACAGTAAGAGAAGGAGGAGCAGCCGGATACTTTGTATTGCATTGGAGAACAAAACGACATATTGAATTGTAGAGGGTGTCAAGTTTTCTGAGGTGGGTTTGGGGTAATGAGCTATATACTATGACCCCATATTCGATAATTGGCATTAGCAGCTGCTGTGCGATACGCTTTCCGACCCGCAGACTTAGGGAGGATTTGTTCCTTTAAAGTACACCTAGTTTGGCATATGTTTTGGATGTAAGGGTATCAATGTGCATCCCGAATGTTAAATGGGAGTCAAACCATATTCCCAAGTATTTAAAACTAGTAATGGGAGTTAGGGTGGTTTTAGCGTTGGTTCTGATCTGGAGCTCAGTCATTGGAAGCTTTAGAAATTTGGCCTTGGTCCCAAATACTGTACCATTGCTACAGTCTTGTCAGTGTTTAAAAACAGTTTTTTTTGGGATATCCAATTTTCAAGTCTCAGAAAGTCAGATTGAAGTATGTGTTTAAAGTCGGAGAGGCTGTGGCTGTGTGCATATAAGATTGTGTCATCTGCATACATGTGTATTGAGGCTCCCATACAAGCTGGGGGAAGATCATTGATGAACACAGAGAAGAGTACGGGCCCCAGAACAGAGCCTTGCGGGACACCGCAGGTGATATCCAGGGGGTTGGAGTTAGAGCCTGAGTTAGACACATGTTGGGATCTACCTGATAGGTAAGAATGAAACCAGTTTAAAGCATGCTTCCCTATTCCGGAGCACTGGAGTTTGTTAAGCAAGATAACATGATCAACAGTATCAAAAGCCTTTGCAAAATCCAGGAATATTGCACCAGTGAGTTGTCCCCGTTCCATTCCACACTGGATTTCATTGCAAACTTTTAGCAGGGTAGTTACCGTAGAGTGTTTGGGCTGAAAGCCAGATTGGAATTGGCTAGGGAAATTTGTCTTGGTATAGTAATCGCTTAATTGAAAGTGAACACATTTTTCCACGACTTTGGATAGAATTGGGAGAAGTGAGATTGGCCTGTAGTTTGAGACAGTGTTTTGTGCCCACTTTTGAAGATTGGGACAACTCTGGCAGTTTTCCAGGTCTTAGGGATAGCTTAACTAACAACAGAGATCCTAAGACCTGCGTTAATGTTAGCGTACGATAATAACACTGCGCTATTTAACACTTTCCAAAAGCTGCCCTTACATCCAGAGCCTGATTATCATGGAGTTATTTCTTGGAATAGTCTAAAAGCAAAGTAATGAGGATAGGACTTAACCCTTTCATTACAAAAAGTCACACAAAGATATATACTGTATTAGGAATCATATAAACGTCTGAAACACATCATAAACTATATTATGTTTTTTAGTGATTAAAGTGATATGTTTGTGAGTACTAATATGGTATATAATGTAATAATGACTGTATAAAATATGGGTGCACAATAACGTATATACATACATACCTCAACAATATGAATGTATATTGTTGAGGTATGTATGGATTTACATTATTGAACAACCAAACTTTATACAGTCATTATTACATTACATACCACATATATAATTAGATAACTGTAAAAATTATACATTTCTCAATATTATAACTATATTTGCTTTAGCTTTTGGTAAAGCACATGAAAATCTCAGTTAATAACGCTGCCTTAATAACTTTATTTTTCCTTTATTAACAGGGTAGATCCTCAGAAGTGTGCTAAATAAGGGCAAATAACATTAGGTTACCTAATTATGTAGCATACTTAATTTTTCTTTCCTTTAATAGACATCCTCAAAGCTAATCACATGCATATATAAAGTCCATTAGCAAAACCACTATCCATATGTTACCTGTAGGAACGGGGATGATCGTAGCGCTGAGACATCGTTTTCCAATTCACTGCACATGCGCATTGGTCAAACTTTAAGGTGCGTTATTAAGGCAGCGCTATTAATGGAAATGTCCATGTGTGTTACCGAAAGCTAATGCAAATCTAGTTATAATATTGAGCAATTTATCATTTAAACACATTAACTTTTTCACTTAATTATATGGTATATAATGTAATAATGGCTGTATAAAGTATGGGTGTAAAATAATGTCTATCCATACATACCTCAACAATATTAATTCATATTGTTGAGATATGTATGGCTAGACATTATTGTACATGTATACTTAATACAGTAATTATTACATTATATACTATATTAGTTCACTCAACATATCTCTTTACTCTCTAAAAACTATAATTTAATTTATGATGTGTTTCAGACGTTTATATGATCCCTAATATAGATAGATAGATAGATAGATAGATAGATAGATAGATAGATAGATAGATAGATAGATAGATAGATAGATAGATAGATATTTGTATGACACGTAACTTTTTGTAATGAAAGGGGTAAGTGCTATCCTCATTACATTGCTTTTGATTGTCACGTGTATTACTAATGTGAAGCGCTATGTACACTAATGGCGCTATATAAATAAAGACATACATACATACATACATATTAGGCTATTCCAAGAAATAACTCAATGATAATCAGCGTCTGGAAGTCAGTAGGGCTGATTTTTGGAAGGAGCTAAATATCGCAGTGTTATTATCATGTGCTAACATTAACGCAGGTTTGAGGATCTCTGTTAATGGTAAGCTGCTCCTTACCATATGGTTTGCATGTGAGTAAACCTAACGACTGTTAAAACTGAAGGATGCGTTATTTTTAAGAACAATGCCAGGACATCGGAGCATTAAGCACCTTTGGGGATATGCGTTACGGGTATAGATACATTAAATTGGGATAGTATAATATTATCAAATTAACAACTTTCTTAGGCACTACCCCTATAGTTTGTTCTTTTAACTTCATTTTGATACATTGTGTCATGTTGAATACCCAAATGATACATTTTAAACTAAATATATATGTAGCCATGTATCCCCTTGAACACTAATCTGCCCTGCCTAACACATAAGCCCTGGTACCAGTGTTAGGGTTAATCTGAGTTGCACTGCAATAAACAACTCCCTTGAGTGACAGGGGAGCGGGCTTAAGGCCTGTGCACTGCCCTATCAGGGGCTCAGACCTAGGACCCTCCCCCTGGGTAAAAAAGTGCAAAAAAAGGTACGAAAGGGGCTGCAGAGCTAAATTTACTAGGTGTGTACAGGTTGGTTTACTGCTGTGTACTATGAAGAATAAAGACAAATTACTGTTTATACTCCTGCCTGAGGCTGCAGTTTCTTCGGGGAGAGAGTGAGTTTTTTTTTCACAGGGGAATGCACCTATCCCTATAGGCCCTGTGGGAATGGAGGCGCTGCAACATCGAGTGAAGAGCTGTGAAAATTCCTAAAGCCTGTCCTGTCCGTCCACAACTAACACCGGCGGACACTCAGTATCCTGTAAGCCTAGCAGGTGAGCAGCACAAGAAAACTGGGTAGCATTGAGTTTCCCTTCAGGTGGGGGAAAAACCTGTTATATATATATATATACAGGGGCGTGGCTATAGCCCGGGCAGCCCACGCTCTTGGGGGGTCCACTCCCCCCCCTAGAGACAGGAAGGGGGAGATGGTATGAGGCGGCTGGCCCCTAGCGTTAAACAGAAGGTAAGCTGGTAGAGGAATCAGCGCTTGTTACGCAGGCAGAGCAGGATGGCAGGGGAGGAGCACGCCCCAGCGGTCCACTCCTGACGTGTTTCTTACTTCCGGTGTCTGCTGCTAGAACGCGCTCCTCACCTCGTGCTGTCCTGCTCTGCCTGTGTAACAAGTGCTGATTCCTCTACCGCTTACCTTCTGTTTAACGCCAGGGGGTCGCCGCATATCATCTCCCCCCTCCTGTCTCTATTACAAGTTACCATCATAGGTAGGTATGGAGGAGGGGGAGATCTGATGATGAAAGGGAGAACTGATGATGAGAGGGAGAACTGATGATGAGAGGGAGATATGATGATGAGGGGGAGAGCTAATGATGAGGGGGATAGATGATGATGATGAGGGGAGATATGATGATGAGGGGGAGAGCTGATGTTGAGGAGGATAGCTGATGGTGATGATGAGGGGAGATATGATGATGAGGGGAGATATGATGAGGGGGAGAGCTGATGATGATGATGATGATGAGTGGAGAGCTGATGATGATGATGAGGGGGATAGCTGATGATGATGAGTGAGAGCTGATGGTGATGAGGGGGAGAGCTGATGATGATGATGATGATGAGCGGGAGATCTGATGATAAGGGGGAGAGCTGATGATGATGATGGGGGAGATGATGATTATGGTGATGACGAGGGAGAGAGATGATATGATGAAGGGGGGAGAGATGAAGCTGATGAGGGGGAGAGCTGATGATGATGAGGGTAGAGAGATGATGATAATGAGGGGGAGAGAGATGAAGCTGATGAGGGGTGAGCTGATGATGATGATGATGATGAGGGGGAGAGCTGATGATGAAGGGGAGAGCTGATGATGATGAGGGGGGAGATGATGAGGGTGAGACATGATGATGATGATGATGATGATGATGATGATGATGATGATGATGATGATGATGATGATGATGAGAGAGAGAGATATGATGAGGAGGAGGGGGAGAGATATGATGCTGATGAGGGGAGAGATATGATGCTGATGAGGGGGAGAGATTTGATGCTGATGATGATGAGGTGGAGATTTGATGATGAATGGGAGATCTGATGGTGGTGATGATGAGGGAGAGAGATGATGATGGTGGGTGAGGGAGATCATGATGAGGGGGAGAGAGATTATGAGGAAGAGGGGGAGAGATGATGATGTGGAAGAGGGGGAGAGATGAGGAGGGGGAGAGATGAGGGAAGAGAGGAAGATTATGATCAGGAGGGGGAGAGATGAGGGTGAAGGGGAGAGATGATGAGGGTTGATGATGAGGAGGGATGGGGAGAGATGATGAGAGAGAGGATCAGGAAGAGGATGGGGGTAGGGAGAAAAAAAGTATTAATATAAATGGGGCCCTGAAAAAATGTTTGCCCGGAGGCCCGCGGGGAGAGAAAGAGAGAGACTAAAAAGATCACTTGTGAGCACATTTACATGTCTTAGACAGGTCTGTAACCCTGCTTTTCACCATTATCACCCAGCATACAATGTTTCCACTGCAGCAAGGGTTTCTGGGAAATGACATGCAAAAGAGCATGCAGTGTCACGTTTTGCCTCAAAGCCATTTTACATGGAACCTTTATAGGCTTATGCTTGCTACATAGCCAGTAAACCTACTCACAGACAGCTGTTTTGACCTTTTGGGTCTCATCAGTGTGAGGCTGGTTACACTGGCTTTGCAATTTTAAGGCAGGGTAGGTTTCACAACACTGTTCAGTGGTAAAGCTACTCACAGCTCTAAACAGAGAGTTCAAAAAAAGTCAATAATAAGTAGTAATAATGTAGGACTGCTGAGGTAAGCAACGAGGGAATTCCACAACGTGGGTGTAACAAGAAATTTGGGGTAGATAGAGAAGACACTGTGGACTGCGTGTGTAGGGAAGGGGAGTTCCAATGGAAACCGCTACCTGAAATCCAGGGTATAGAGAGCCTGTGTCGGTGCCTCTATGAATCCCTCCTGTAGCACTCCTCATACGCAGCCCTGTCTGCAGAAGGAACGAAGCCGTCCTGGGTATCCACTGCACGGTCTCTCGTCAGTGGTGCGGAGTTCCCGAGTGCCGGAAGTACGTACCTTGAGAAAGGGCACTAAGGTGCCTGAAACGCGTAGGGTTGTTATGTATTAGTTTTTTGTTTGTCTCCACATTTTCATTTTATGTAGTCTTTATTAAACTTTTTTAGCCCTCCACTTGGTGAGCTTTTGGTGCAATTTTTTGGACTTCGGCGATTCTACTTTCCAATCTTCACTTTATAGGTTTCACAACACAATAGATAAGTTATGGTGGGTGAAAAAGGATGCTTTACGGTGGAGGGGTTTTCATCACCTTTTTCACCCACCATAACTTATATATATATATGTATATATCTGTATGTATCTTTTTATTTATATATATATATATATATATATATATATATATATATATATAATCATTAATGTAATATTATGTATAATAGCCCTACTGTGACAATAATTACATTTTGTTAACCTGCATAATGAAACATCTGTGTGGCGTTGATACATAGAAACTTCATTCGGCACTAAGAGTATAAACAGGGTTTAGGGTTTACACTAAATTTAATTTGGTGCACAATGTGAATTTTTTTTAATGAGATTTCCATGCTTCAATTTTGCACCAAGAAAATGGATGCAAAGCTTATTACATAATGCCCCAATAAATGTACACTGTTGTATTTTTACAAATATGTTCTGTTTAATCTCTAACCATACAATGCTTATATATACAGTTTTTAAAAACTATACTTCAACATTATGCCTTTTTCTTGTCATGTTCTATTTATTTGGTGTTACATTTACATGTACTTATTTGAAAGGGCTATGTTGAGCCCTGTGTAAGGCTTTTTGAGCTCTGTGTCCAAGCGGCACTTTAAGAAAAAATGTTTTTAAAAGTGTTTTAATAAATTTAGCCTTTGATTGCCTTTATTGAAAAACAATTACCTAAGCTTCCAAATGATCAGCAATGATCCTGCTTCCCAGTGTTCACTAAATGGCCGCCTTTCAGTTTCAATCAATCCTTCAGTCAGTGTAACTCAGCAGCTACAATGTATCCTGATATTTCTAGATAACAATATCTACCATAAAGTTTGCAGCTCAAACTGCTGGGAATAATGGCAACAAATTATCACAGACGAAAAATGTTGCAAATATCTTGTACTGCTGGGGAAGTGAGTTGAACCTGCTATTGAAATCAAAGGATGCTCAGTATATTAAAACTAATTAAAATGGCATTAAGAGTTGCTAAAAAAAAAACAATGTAGTAAGTATTATCTAATACTACAGAATGTATTTTTTTTTTTAAAACACACATGGAGGATATTTCCTGGATTGCTCCTTTAGCTTTGAAATGTGCATGTCCTATGTGCTAACCAAAAGCTGAGTTTGTCCAATTAAATAAATAGTACATTATTACTATTTTATCTATGACTTATCTACACAATTGAAGTAGTAAAATCGGTGAACATCTGTTTTTAATATAATTTCAATATACTTTCAATTGTCTGTGTGCTTGTAATGTAAAAGCAGTTGAAGCGTATGAGATTGAAATCATCAACCTCTGCATCCATTTCACCACAGAAAATATCTATTGAAAATGCTTTTTTAATACACAGTTACTCATAAAATATGAATTATGTAGTTGAGTCTCACATGGCATTGGGGGGGGGGGGTTAATACCTAAGATACCGATCCTTCATTGTGTGGAGTATTCTGTATCCGGCTGTTATTCATTAACAGTAGAATCAATATATTGTCCAGTAAAGGGAAATAAGAGATCATAAAACCACGTGGGGAACTAAGAAACATCTAGAATAGAACAAAAAAACGTCATACCAGGTATAAGTAAAATCAGCCTGGGATCACGTGTAACAAACACTGATAACTAGTTTAATTGACGAGAAAATTGGCAAGTTGAAGGGTTATTTGTCTTTCAGGGCCAAAAGGTCTTTGTAATTGCATACAATTCAAAGGTGTCAATTTAAGCATGAGAAAGGTTAAACACCTTTTGCACACAGGTATGTTTTGCAGGTCTGTGATACTTTTAGTTGTTC